>NC_084668.1:15318979-15457099 GCF_028389875.1 Rhea pennata
AGTCATTTTCTGAGGTATGTGATCCTAATTAATAAGAATTGCTAGTATTATTGTTGTCATTCACACTGCAAATGGTTTAAGTAGCCACAATCAAGCATCAGCATCCTGCTGAGGTAAACTGTTTACCAAGTATAACATATCATGTTCTCCCCAGATAGCTGATGATCTAATGACTGAATTCAGTGGGACAAATTTCTAAGTGATTTACTGAATGGCAGTTTATTTAAACATGTGCTTAAAATTAGTATGTACTTAGTGGTCTTTCTCTTATTAGGCTTTTTTTTCCTCCTTCCCTAAGCTCTCTTTTGGGTTATAAATGCTTAAATGCTTCTGGAAATTATCTCTTCTTACTGAATTATACACAGTATCTAGAAAAATGAGTGCATAGTTGGAGTCTCTAGAGACTATTGTAATATAAACACCAAGGCTGCAGCCTGGACTTTTTCAGTTATGGTTCAGTTAATTTACCTAGGCCAAATGAATCTTTTTTAAAACAAAAAGGCTGGTCTTTACTATCAACCGTTTAATTCCTCTGAATCACCAGAAAGGAATGAAAACCATGTTTTCCAAGAAAGGCTTCATTTTGTGCAGTAGTTTTGTCTGTCCCTCTAAAACCTAAACTTAAAAAATGGCAAATCCAAGATCAAAAAACCAACAACTTTTCCTCTCTCTCTTCCTTTTTGGCTTTCCAGACCCAATGGGGCCAAGTCCTGACCTGTTCCAAAAAGAGAGCTACTACATTCATGTCATTACCATCAGACACGTTTATATTTATCCTCACCCTGTTCAAGTGTAAAGAGTCCTTGTCATTATAGTACAATGACTCAGTTTTCCCAAAGCCTATTTCGTGTAAATTGTAACGCTCATCTTCCATTTCTACCAGGCAAAGGAGCCACCTTAGGCCAAGATCCATCAGTGTTCAGTCTTTGAACTTGTGTGTGGTAGACCTGGATAACTCTTCTGACTGCTGCCTTCTTGTTCCCATTCTGGCATAAGTTACTTCAATCTTGAGTTGTTTACGGCACTTCTAGACTAATGGTTTTAATCATAGTATAAACTCCAGCTCAGTCATTAAATATAAATACTTATATAGTGCAAAGTCTAAATCTACCTATGTCATCATCAGGAGTTATGTTAGGGTCTTTGAGGATCTGATAGAGCTATTTGTTAACTACAGTTAGGGATGGGTTAAATTTAATGAGAAATCTCAGGCACTAGAGGCCTCTGTAATTTGCTGTAGCACTTGCTCCTCAGAGGAACTCATTCTGAACTAAACTTCAAAAAATTTCTAATAAAAATATTACCATAAAACAGAATAAGACACACAAATCCCTCTTCAAGAAAATAAATAAAACATCAAGTTTTATTGCTCTTCTCTAATTAACATGGCAACCTTTCTATTCCTTCCTGGAACCTCCAGGGCAAATGATGTCAGGTGGTGACATGATGCAAACACCCTGGTGAAAAAGAGAGACAGCTGGTGTGTTCAAAGAGGGGGTTCTTCCTAAGCAGTGCAGACTCCACTGGAGCTCATTTCACAACCTTTACAAATAAATTTCTTATACATGCTGACAATATATCACCTTTGGAAAAATTACAGTATATATAGTATGCAAAATCTATAGAATCATTATGCATTTTGATTTCCCCTCGTTTGTAGAATTGCAAAAGATATACAAGAACATAAAGAGAAGCACAGAGGACTGGATAGCCACAGGCAGAGAAAATATTCATCAGTAAGTGAGGTCCTCATGCAATAGGGTCCACACATCTGAAATTCTGATGAAAGTGTTATGGCGGTGAAAATGAGCTACATTCCTCTTATCTCCTATTCTGGTAAATCTACATCTGTGCAGCACAAGAAATAAGTAATTGATAAATCCATGGATAATTATATTGCCTGCAGTATAATAAGAATAAGATAGTAGGATCAAAGTAGGCTCTTCAGGTCTTAAAATCTATGATTACTTATTATACATCTTAAAAATAACAGAAGATAATTAATACTCTGAATTATTCACCTAAATTTCTATCCACTTCCAAACCAAATGACTGAAATCTATCCCCAGACCTGGCCCCTAAAACAAGTTTGCTGGCCTGAGTTTTGTTCCTATTGACCAAAACCTACAGAAGATGGCAACTAAGATGAGATCCTCAATGCATTTTGCCAATAGTTTCATCAGAGAGGCTCTGGTGCTTATTTTTTCAAGTAGGCATAGGTACAGATCTGATCTAAAACTTAATGCAATAGGAATCTTTCCCTTAAGTTTGCTTGGCTCCAGATCATAGGAATTATGCTCTTGGCTTCTTTCAGTAGTCCATGCCTTTCATGTGAGACTTCCCTGAAACTTTCAAAATATGCCTCAGTATGCCTATGCATACTTAGACAGCAAACCCTGACACACTCGTACACTAGTGATGGTGTAATATCCCCATACCCCAACACTATTTTGAGGAGAAGGGCAGCTGGTGACACAAGTTGAACAGTAGCTGATGAGTTGTGTGTCCAGCTGCACAAGGCTGGACAAAGGAGACTAAGGTCCTGAATATCATGATCCTTCCCTGCTCACTCTCCTGGAGGCTTTGCCATTGGACCATAGGGCTCCGTTGGCATAAGAAGGATCAGTTGAGGGCCAAGGCCATCTAGTTTGCGCACATCCTTGCTGACACATGCAAAATAGTCCAAAGTAAGCATACAGGAAGGACAGGCCGAGATCAGATCTCGCTGTGGAGGCAGGTCCTATAACACAGCCTACAGTGATCTGCACACACGGGTAGTAACGAGTGCGCAAATTGACTGCCTTGTGTTAGGTTATGGCTGCCTTAGCTTTGGAACCATTACAGGAGGTAAGAGACCATATCAGCAGACAACAGGTAATGATATTGGTGATAAGAAAAAGATAGCTGCTTTCTAGATATTATAAAGAGTAAAGCACCATTTGTTGTGCAAACTGCTAGGGCATAAATGATGGGTTGGTAAAAATTTCTCAGAGTTAGGCTCTTTCAAGTCATTGATGAACACAAAAAATTTTTGCTTTTATAGAACAAATCCACAAAGAAAAGGTAATAATACCTGAAAGGATATTGAAGGCAGGATAATGAAGATGAGTACACTGAACCAGGGGGAACCCTTAGGAGTTATAATACCCAGTGAAACAACACCAAATGAGTTCTGCACTGAAACCAATCTAGCCTGAAAGCATGTGCTGGAAACTGCTGATTCAATGTGGATTTTTTGAAAGGCCAGAAGTTTGTAACAACATTGCAAATTATTTGCAAGAACCAGTGAGTGAAATGAAGAACAATAAAGACAATGAAGAGTAAAAGAAAAAAAAAAGAGTGCAAATAATTGATGATTCATGGATGAATCCCATATCAAATGTAATGAAGTAAGGCCTTTGCAGATGACATGCAAGTCGGTTTATCCTATTACAAAGGTAGCCCCAGAAACTTTCATTTTATCCATTTACAGATAACATCATGAAATACCTTAGTGTAGTATCCTGGCAAATGTTTAATTTAGGAGACAGTCATTAGAGTGTGATGTGATTTGTTTCACAGATTAAGGAAATACGGCATAAAACAGAACTTGATATAGGATCTGTGCTTCTGATTTCATCAGAATTGTCAGAGTCTGCATGAAAGGGTGATTTTCAGGAAAAAGAGCAGCAGCAGCACACAGCAAGTCATGTTTTCATGCTGACTTTGATGGACTATTTAAGGAGCATATGTTCGTGATTGCCAAAATGCTTGTTTCAAATGACCTGAAGTATTCTACATGAATTCAGAAACACAGCACAGACGGTAGTAGTGTGAATACTTTTTTTCTTCAAAGAAAGAGGCTCTGGAACAGATTGTAAGTGACACTGGAACTTAATTCACATCCAAAGAGTTCTAGTTTGCGTAAAGAAATAGTATCATACATGTCACATCAGCTCCTTGCCATTCTGCAACGGTGCAAACGGATTACTGTCTGAGCTGATGCTGAACGCAGAACTAGCAAGCCAGTCGTGCTATCAACCTAGTAAGCAGCAGCTTACAGCTAAAACTGGTGGCAAATTTTCCAGTGACAAAAACATTAACAAAAAGAATAATCATCAGGTGCAAGTTCTTTGAATATTAAAATGGTGAACTGTGAACCATTGTTTTGTGCTAAAAATACAAGAATCGTGAGGCTTTTTTTTCTTCAGATCTGGAACAATCTTCTTCAAGCTTTTCTTGAGATATTAGTAGCACGTAGTCCCTCCATATATTTGTGTATAAGCCAAACAATGTGATCTATATCTAAAAGATGGTTTTTGTGGTACCAAGCAGGCTACTATAAATTAGCCATTAACAATAGTATTTTGGGGAGAAAGTTTAAGATCTGATCATGATTATTTTGAAAACAGATCTACAAAGGGACTTTCAAATGAAATAAATAAACCACATGACAAAAAAGTTCTGTTTTCTTCTTCCATCCGAAATGAAAAAAATAAATGAACTTGCTTTTGTTATGAAATCAGTGATGTACTCCATGCCAGTGGGTCTATTAAATATACCAGGTCTACAAATATACCTACAATCAGGTAAACCATCTAGTCAGCCAGTCTCTGTTTCTACTACGAATAACCTTCAGAGCAGGAAGATGTTGCTAATACAGTCAGAAAGTTTCAGCACTTTTACAGCTGCTGTGTGATGCCTTGGAGACATTTTCCACAGATTGAAATTTTGATGATGTTTATATGCCCTTTTATTCTAAAGAAAAGGAACATGCACTGTGCAAAATTGGGTGATGTCCTTTTCAATAGTTTATGGTTGCTTTGTCTTCTACCCTAGGTAATGAGCTATATAAATAGCCCCTGTGCATTTCTTCTTAGTTAGCATTCACGGTTATTTAAAACTTATCCACAATAGTATTTTCCCATTATTTTCTTAATATTAATTATAGAGTGATAAGAATCAAAATATGAAGACTTCACCTTTAATATCAAATTATTCACCCCTCAAAAAGGAAAGGAGACCATAGAAAATAGCATGAAATTATATTTTTCCTCTCTCATCACTATAAAATTAAAAATAAGTCTATTTCACTTATTTTATTTCAGCATTCCTTTGCAACTCAATTTTGGAATACCCAATTAATGCTTCTTTGTCACCCTTATTGGAGATCTAAAGACACAGTGACTGAAAGCAAGAATAAGTCTGTTAGATTTACTATGCATGTACACCAGGGAATTGTAACTTAACAAATAACAATCTCAGTGAGATTCCAACAGCATTTGAAAACTGCAGCATCATTGTAAATGCAACAAAGAACATACTGGTGTAAAACAACAATAACTGAAAACAAAAATCGATAGATTTTTGGCAGGATGATAAAGCAGCCAATGAAATAATTTGGACAGAATAATACAAGACACATTAAAATAACCTTATTGATGTGTGTCTGGGTGTCAATACTGTCATTTAATACATACGTAACTTTAAGCATTTTGATTCTGATCGATATACTCTGCTTTCTGTAAAAGAGATTAAACCTCAGTGATATATGAGTACTTTTTATCCATGTTCAATATAATCTCTGATCCACCATTTTCAATCAGCATTTCCAAGGACATGATAGAGGTCCTTATTTCATCATTAGTCAGTCTCAGAAAGGTCAAAGAGGACAGACAATAAGTTCTTGTCCATAAGTACTCTGGAGGCTGGCTACTATTATCTTTAATTTCCTCCTGAGAGAACTGGTTGTTCATGTCTTGTCCTGAAATAATAAAGTGGTGGGGCTTGTCCTGAAATAACAGTGAAGCAGTGGCCCTCTACATTTTCATATACATGATCAGGCAGACTATATGCAGAATATGCCTATATAGTATCAGGAGGCTAGATGGCTGCAAAAACCCTTGGTTAAAATGCTCCATAGAATGAGAGATGGATTGCGTGGACCTGACTGTTGCTGGCTGCAATGAACAAAATATTCTGATCTTTGCTCAAAGATTTGCCATCATAAAAACATGTAATTTTTAAAGACAGAATGTCTTTATTTTAACAAAAGAGAGTTACACACCCTCTGATTGCTTACTCTGTTAACTTGTGCATCTCCTCATTGCTCTTCACAGCAGTTTCTAAGATCCTTCACTAAATACAAATACATTTGTGAACTCCTTAGGCTATTCATGCACACATAACCAAACAAAACTCCACTCCTATCACACAGAACAACAAGCATTATTTAAGGTTCTTGTCCCCAAAAATATCCGGTGGGACAAGCATGCCTTGTACAAAATCAAAGCACAACTACTGCATGTGTTGTTATTTAAATATTTATATCAAGGACCATGGGAGCATCTCATGTGATAGAAAACCTAAAGGAACACAAGGTCCTTGCCGCAGGGAATGTATGGGCTCAGCATATGTATGAGCCAGCAATGTGCCCTTGTGGCCAAGAAAGGCCAAAGGTATCCTGGGCTGCATTAGGAAGACCGTTGCCAGGAGGTTGAGGGAAGTGATCCTGCCCCTCTGCTCAGCCCTGGGGAGGCCTCATCTCAAGTACTGTGTCCAGTTCTGGGCTCCCCAGGACAAGAGAGACGTGGAGCTACTGGACAGAGTCCAGCGTAGGGCTATGAAGATGATCAGAGGGCTGGAGCATCTGCCCTACGAGGAACGGCTGCGAGAGCTGGGCCTCTTCAGCCTGGGGAAGAGAAGACTGAGGGGGGATCTTATCAATGTGTACAAGTACCTGAAGGGAGGGTGTCAAGGGGACGGGGACAAACTCTTCTCGGTTGTCCTATGTGACAGGACAAGAGGCAAAGGGCAGAAATTGAAGCACAGGAAGTTCTGCCTGAACGCGAGGGGGAATTTCTTCCCTGTGAGAGTGACGGAGCCCTGGCACAGGTTGCCCAGAGAGGTCATGCAGTCTCCTTCTCTGGAGATATTCCAGGCCTGCCTGGATGCAACCCTGTTTAACATGCTCTAGGTGACCCTGCTGAGCAGGGAGGTTGTACTAAATGATCTCCAGAGGTCCCTTTCAACCTTACTGATTCTATGATTCTATGATATATCATAATATGTGACCATGGATAGTAATTATTTTGCTTACTATATCTCTTCAATGCTTTATACAAAGCATTCACTCGTACTGAATGCACAGAGCCTTCCAGTATTATCAGTACTCGGGAAGCTCTAGATAAATTCATAGAGAATGCTTCTTTTCACATTAGTGTTTTATTTGCTGAATGCTTTATGTCACAAAAATCCAAGGCAGTTATAAGGCAGTGAATGAGTATAGCTTAGCAGTTAGACTATGCTAGTGTATTAGCCTTTTAATGTGCTTAAATGTTCCTTTCTAGGTGTGAATTTGCCTCACTTTTATACTAGAAGGTACATGGTAAGGTGCTAGCATGCTAAAAGCAGTTTCCTTGGTGGCTAAAGTCATGCAGCAGGTTGCCATTTGTGAGCCCCTCTTGACAGGTGGGTGTCAGGTCCCCAGCTGTGAGCCCCACCAGGGTGATCAGGGACACCTGTAGGGAAATCTGCTTCACACCACTGGCTAGGTGCTGTGCATGGTGTGCACCTGCGGTCAGCAGCCTGCACAAACCTCTTGGCCAGTAAACGCATGATATGAGTGTGTGATCTGAAAACACAATTGGTTACACCAAATCAAACTTCAGTCCTTTCCTTTTTTTGTACTCCACTGGTTGGTACTGCAGACAAACGTGGGAGTCCTGCCTTTTACACGCTGCTGGTTGAGGTTGAGACAAGGCTTAGTCCCGACTGTAAATGGATAATACACCCAATGTGCATGACCCCTATATAAGCAGCCTGAGTTTAACTGCTGCTTATCTCTGAAATTTCCCAGTTGTCTCTTCCCAGCATAAACAAGGTGATATTGGCACTTGCTAGAGACCATAGCAACATGTTGTACCTTTGCAACCATCACAGCAGCCTGAAAAGAGTCTGGAGAGACGATACTGCTATCATTCTGTTTTATCAAGAAACTACTGTGATTGTGACTGCTTTTTCCCTTGGATAGAGCTTGCAAACTGTTGTGGAATATTTTTGGCATTGATATAGTGGGAACTAACGTGAGACTAACAGAACTCAGCTTCTCCAGCCAGGCCCAGTCGACACTTAGGGTTGAAGCTGGTGATGGTTATTGCAGTTATTGTATAAGCTACTAGTACCACTCTGCAGAACTAACGGTAACAATGAAAACTAGCAACTATGCATCTCAACTCCAGGGATCTCAACTCCAAGTAATGAAAAAAAAAATTATAAGTTATAAAAGTTATAAAAAGTAAAGAAGTTATAAAAAGGCAAAGATTTCAGGGTCAGTCACAATAGTACTGTTTCTCATAAAATGATTTTTTAAAAAAATCACTTCTAAAACTGGGATGTATTTTACATTGGCTATGGCTCCTAGTTGAGCTGAAAGGATCAGCCTGCAAGGTCAGTATTTCTGTTTTCTATGCTCAGAGTCAGTAGATAACTATGATATTTTAATACCCCATCTTATTACTTTGCTTAAGTCACACATTTTATTTTCATTTGGTTGCACGCTCTGTGATAGACCGCACCTTCTCACATACAAAATGCTCTCCTAAGGAATTTTTCAGTGCCTTAGTGACAGGTCCCTGAACATTATGAGATGGATAGAATTTATTGTATTTAGCACAAACAGCAGTTTTGGCAGCATCTGCCATGGGAGCACAAGTAATATCTTGTTATGAAAAAATATGCAGGGTGAAGAAAGCGTAAGTTTCAGTGCACCATCTCTCAAGGGAAACAGCCTGCCTGACCATATTTTGGATTGTTTGTCTGTGGTCATTCTCAGCTGCTGTGTTGCCAGGTTTAGGAAATGTGATGTGAGAGCATGCTACTATTGGACTGGATTCCTAATAGGTGTAAATAAGACCTCAGTGTCTGCACTGTGATATCAGGTATCAGAACATTCTTTCATAGAGACTTAACGCCTATATAACCTGTAAGCAGGCGAACTTTGATTTCACTTAAATAAAATAGATACTTGACCATGACACAAAAGGGTTGGGGGGCAGGGGAAGGAGGGGAGAGGGAGAGAGAATTTGTACTGTTAAAAAGGATTATAGTTTGTGTGTTAATAAAGTCAAACCATGACATAATGTATACACTTAGTGTGGGCCGGTTAGCTCAGTTGGTTAGAGCGTGGTGCTAATAACGCCAAGGTCACGGGTTCGATCCCCGTACGGGCCACTTGTTTGGGGGTTGGACTAGATGATCTCCAGAGGTCCCTTCCAACCTTACCAATTCTATGATTCTAATTCAGATCAGTAATTTTTGAAAACAGGTATCATCTGATCCTTTCCTCCCATATCCTCCATAACACGGGCTAAATAACTTTGTCTCGTAATTTCTGCATCAAGGCTATGATTCTGATTTGCCCTAAGATTAGAAATATTTCTGGTCTTTGATTTCTAGGGAAGGAGAATTCAACATATCCCTTCATGAATTGCTCCAGCAGTTGAACTACCCTTTGTCTGAAACGTTCTTAGGATGAATTTGTCTTCAACTTCTTTCCATCAAGTACTATTTTCTGAGATACATCATTAGTCGGCTTTCAAAAATCTTTGTGCCTTGTCAGTATTCGTTCTCTGTATTCAAATCACATGCTAATCCATTTCAAGCCTAACCTAAAACAGCTGAACTGTCCTGAGTCTCCTGCTCATATCTGGTTTGCTGTATATAATAAACATTCTTTCAGAGCTTTTTGAACCTTTCCGGTATTACAGTTAAACAACTCAAAAACAAACCAAAAACCTACGGAGATATACATGAAAAACAAAATAAAATAAAATAAAATAAAATAAGAGAGGCACGTAACAGAACCTTTTTAGTCATCTGGACCCTGTAAAACTTTGAAATTATAGGTGTGTGGGGTAGATATCTGATCACGCCAACATAAAGAGTTGGTTTCCTAAGAGTCAGTATGACATTTTTTGAACCAGTACTTGGTTATATATATACTGTTCTCTGAAGAGCTGTAACATTAATATAATAGAAATGGAAAAATGGCTGCTGCTTCATCTTTTTCCCTTTGGTATTTTTTTTTTTTTTCCAATTTTTATGACAGATATTTGCTCCTTTTCAATGTTATATTTAGTACTTTCTTTGACCCCCATGATGAATTAAGATGTAGCACTGCACATCTATATACACAATGTTATTTCCAATTACAGTTTCTAAGACTTCATTCAGCAGCGAGTCAGTGCTGGGGACTGATCTGAGACCAGGGCCCTCATTTTCAACACGGTATCAAATGGTGCTCTCGTCTGGCTGAGAGACTGTGAATGTTTGGGGAATTCTCTTCTATGAAAAAGATAATTTTCCCAGTCAAAAAGAGGGAGTAAAAGATGTGAATTTTTCTCCATCTCTAGATTTTAATACAGACATGAAATATTAAAGTGAAACAAAGAAAGAAAAGAAATGTGCCCAAAACATAGAAATATTTAAAATGTAATGCAGTATTTACTATCAGAATGGTATTATACATTCCCAGGGCCCGATTAAACTACTTAGAGAAATCCTAAAAAATGTACCTGAAGACTCATTACCTACATTTATGCCTAAATTTAAACTTTTGCCAGAAGCTAGGATGAAGTGATTTGCTGAAAAATGATGGGTTTAAGCATATGCCTAACAGACTTGTCAATTAAGACACAATTTAAGATCAATAAAGACCTGAACTTTGCCTAACTTACTATTGGTTTTGAATTTGAGCTTTGGAGGATCAGATTCAAAGACTGTCTATTTAAAGCATTAAAAACATAAACCCAGAATAAATCATCCAGAATAAATCACATGCAAGATAGTTTTAAAATAACTAGCAATATGTTAAGATAGTGAAGAAAAAAATAATTTTACTATCTTATTTCTATGATAGTTTTATGCACTAAACCTAGTCCATTTTTGTTAGAAAACATTAGATGCTAGAGCATTTTTTGAGCTTGCATAATGCAAGAGTTCGGGAAGAATATGCATGTTAGTTGATAATAGCTTCAAGAGCACATCCCTCTCCCCCCGCCCTTTTATTTCTCCTTTAAAGAGGATTAATCTTACTTTATCTGGTGCTTAGTATCCAAAGAAAATAATGCGCATAAAATTAAATAGGAATTACTTTAGATTGTTAAAAGAAAATCTGTTTGGGGACTAAATTTATAAAACTCAGGGCAACCGCCTGCACTAAAAAACAATACCACCAAATTCACAACTGACCACAACATAAATTTATCAAGACAAGGATCACAGAACTGCTTTTACAAAGTTACTAATTTCCCAAATTTTCAGGATGAATATTCAATAAAATGGAGGAGATATATACTCTGGGATTTGTGTGTGGTTTAACAAAAAAAAAGGGTAAGGATTACTTTAAGGAGGATTCAGATCACCTACAATATACACGCATTTATGGAACTCAAAAGAATAGATGAACATGAGAATAATATATGAGAGGTTCTTAAAATTCAAAGATCTCAGTAAGTGCTAGGTGCACCAATGCTCACAAGGACACTATACTGCAAGTCGACAGGTATAACTGGTTTTATTTTGAGGATAAGAACAGTGACACTTAATTTTTAATTTTAGCCATTCTTGTCCACTTCAGGACTCTCCACACTCTACACCTAGTTAAAGATGGATGGTCTTGGATAAGGAAAGAAAGTTGTTATACCTATCACTATTATATCAAGATATTAAATGCTTTGCTTCTAAGAGACTGGGGTTGCAAATAAAATGACCTTGAACACAAAGGAAATCTGAGCTCTTTTGGAAAGCAGTGAGTATTTCAAGAGTTTTGCTAAACAAGTTTAAGTTTTGCAGAGAATTTGCCATTCCTCTTAATTGCTCACTCAAGATGATTCAACATTCACTGAATTTATTAAAATCTTTTAATTGATTTTGATGGGCTTTCAGAACACTTCCTCCACCCACTCACCCAGTAGGCAGCTGATGGTGGTTGTGAGTGATTAGGAAAGAACTGATGAACTTTTCTATTTCTATCTATTTCTAGAGTTCTTCCATTCTAAGTGAAGGAATTAGTCATCTTTGCTCTTTCAGAAGATGAAGACTGTTTGAAATATATTGGCCATTTATCCAAATCCATCTTTTCATTGTAATCACCTCAAACTACATTTTCTATCACATCAACATTACCCTTTTATGTATTACATTCACTATGAAACTGTAAGAAAACTCTTTGACCTAAATATTAATACAGAGCAATGTATCTTTCTAAATAACATAGTGGTAGGGAGCGCACATATCCAAAATTGGTTCATATCTGGCTCCGCATGATAAGTAAAGATCAGACAAGGAGGTGAAAGGAGGAAAAGAGGAAGCTCAAAAAGGTCTAATCACCATTTTTTTCAGGGAAATTAGAAAAGGAAAAAACTATGCTTTGAAAGCGTGAGTCACTGGAAATTTTGCTTCTAAGTTCCAGAGTTATTTTTACTTGTAGGTTTTACTGGAAATATGTACTAGTTTTGCCTGTAAAATTTCTTAACAGTCCAATCCAGCTTCTAATGACAAAAACGGCAGGCTTTCTATTTGCTTCAGCAGGACCTGGATTTTCATTTCACGATTGAACTCCATGAACACATCCAACCTAAGTCCTACATATCAGTTAAGCCCTTTAGCTCTTATAAATGCGACTCTAATCCACATTTTGGGCCTGGCAAAGGGCTCACAGAAGTCACAGTTAAAGTAATTACTGGGGGATACAATTTTTTGTTGGTGGAAGGAGTGTCAGGTGGCCGGTGATCTCTGTTTGACCTGGCTTGACGGCAGAAAACACGAACCTCGGATAGCAGCTGGAATGAGCATCCTGTTGCTTGGACATTCTGCCATTAGACATACTGGCTTCTAGCTACAGGTCATCATGGTAGGCTAAAAGTAAGTCTCTGCACCTTCCCTGGCCTTAGGCCTCCACTTTAAGTCATGGCTGGTCATTCCCATGACACTGTCTGTGAAAGGAATAGTCAATTTGGGTCATCTTTGAAGACTTTTGGTACTTTCGTAAACCATGCCAATGTAATAACTAATAAATCAGCAAAAGATCAAGCCTATGCATAGGGCAGCCATTCCCTCTCTGCTGTCCTCTGTTACCCATGGAGTTATATGCTAAGCAGCAATTAAAGGTACATGTGTTCACTGGTTATTGCAATTGCCACAGGAACAGAAAGATAAATCTGCTGGGGAAAGGTATACAATGTGGTGGTTAAGTATAAACGGGAGAGATGGTTTTTGAGCTGAAACAAATAATATAAAAATAACAAAAAAATAAAATTAATTTTATTTTTTTTGCATTTTGTAACCAAGAGGGACCAATTATTCAGTTTCAGAAAGCTTCAAATGAATTCAATAAAATAAACGGCGACAAGTCTGTCACAGTGCTTTCCAAATCATCGATTTTAAAAGCTTCTTAAGCCTTGATATGAGCATTTTTTGCAAAGAGGGAAAACCTATAAATTACCTTTTGGTAGCTGGGGAAACTGAGGTATGAAGGTAGTACGGTTTTTTGCCTGAGGTCATTAAGATCATCTTCTACTGCAGCCCTGCCATGCTTCCTTCTACCATCCCCCTGCTTAATTGGAAAGTGTGGGCACATTGTTATTCTTACTACCTAGGAAAGTTCTTTTCCACTGAATTACTGCAGTGTGGAAAAATGATCACCTTTGATAACAAACAAGCAAACTCAGATATCTATAATCTTTTTCTTGGAAAGCTAGTGAGATGCTGCTTAAAAATCAAAAACAAGCAGCAAAATCAACAATAGAAACCCCTTCTGGTCGATATTTCAACTGCCTAAATATTAATTTTGCAGATGGATGGGTAGTTATCTACATATACAAGCAAAAACAATTTCTCCAAAGCAGAACGCATTCAAAATAATGAGAAAGAGGCCAGAGTAATACAGCCACAAACAAACTTTGTTCTTTATGGCGTTTTTCCTCTTTAAAACACAGTCAACAAACAAGGTACCATACTTCTCATTTTGTAGAGAGGGAAGCTTAGCCACAAATCAGCTGAACAGAGAAGAATTAAACAACAACTGCTTAGAAACATATATATGTCCACATTCCATATTATACTTTCTTGGTAAGTGTGAAAAAAGTATGATTATTGTTGTACCAGGGAAGAAGAATCAGATGCACTGGCATAGGTCCAACAGCAAATTGAGGAGGGGAGGTGGATGGAGCCTTTAAATAAAAATAGTGGGGTAGAGTTAGTACTGCGGAGGGATGTCTCTGGTTCCTGTGCTAATGCTGCCTGCAGTCAAATGTGGGAGCAGACCCTGGACCAAAGGATGTGTGGTCAGCCACAGCGACCTCCCTGGATAAATAAGTGAAGCTGCAGAGCATTTGGAAGAGCACAAGATACTGCCTGGCTCACAGGAAGAGGCAGGATTAATAAAATACATACTGATAACTTGCTAAGAGTGCTTACAGTTTGTATGGGTTGACATGCTGGCTGTTTTAATATAATCCCACTGCCTGAAATAGGAAAAGGTTTAGTATGTTTGTATCTGTACACACATACCACACTAAGTAATTCAAATTGCACTAGTTCTCTTCACTAAAGCCCTATATTTTTTAATATATAAGTAGGGTGTTAGAGATGGTGTTGCAGAATAAGTAACAGTATTTGCTTGTGCATATCACTATAATGATTGTATTGATTGGATGTAGCAGCCCACATATCTGAAGCCAAGAGAACACCTAATTATCTACTTCTGCTCTCTTTAATTCTGAGCAGGACCGGGGTGACTCAGCTGCTCGATTTAAAGCGAACCACAGATTTGCAGAACTAAGGTTCTCCTGAGCTCTCTTGAAACTTAGTCCAAATCTCAGATTTAAATCTACTATACAATTAAGGCATGAAGTTAGAAAGTAGAAAAAGTAAAAGGTTTAGAGAGATTGTAGGACTTTCCTCCTCTCCTTTCCTCCTTCTTTCCTTTCTGTAAATCAATACCAGAATTCAACAATTCAACTTCTTTTAGAGCACAATAAATAAATGCAATGGAGATATATATATATATATATATATATATATATATATATAAAATACGAATTATAAAAATATATATAATAGATATTGTTTGATATGTGATGTATGATATATAATATATATATAAATGCAATAGATTAACTAAAGGTGCTATCCTTTGATAGCTTTTCAGTTTAAGTGAAAGTTCAAAATAAAGTTTTACCAATGTAGAAGAATATTTTATTTTAAAATATTCCCTTTATATGGATATGAAGGGTTCTTTTGCTATATTTTAACACTGAAATTTCCACTGTGCAGGAAGAGCTCTATGAAATTTTTTGCTTGGGGATTGATTTCTTCCTATTTTCACTGGATGAAGTCATTTTTAGCTGCTCCTGTCAGGTCTTAAAAAATCATTTTTATTAAAAATAAAGAAATCTTGAAATCTAACAGTGCTGGACAAACATGGACATGCTGTGAAAAAGAGATTCTGTCAATAGAGATATAGTGCTAGAAAATGTTAAATGATAGCTTTTGGATCAGCAGTTTTATTCTTCAGTATTTCACTCAGGATTATTTAACGCCTTTATTTCTTTATCTCTTATTCCTAACACCTTTTCAGTCTCTGCTCATACTATTAAATACTTCTATTGTAAGTAGATCTGCTCATCTGCAACACGAACAACTTGAACTAGACGGAAACCAACCAACAAGCCTAGTTCTCGCTGGTTTATGAAGAGCTGTATTTCTGACTGCATAGACACCCTGCAAATATCTTGCAATAGCGACTTTTACAATGAAGAGTAGCAGTAATTTGGGAGGCAAATGGCATAGTAAATCCAGCTAATGCAAGAACATAGCCTCCTCCTCTTTACTTTTCTCCTTCCAACACTCTTCTCATAGATTCCTACTAAAACATTGAGTCATCTGCAAGTCATTGAAAATGGCTGGAAATTTTCACGAATGTGAAACAGTTTCTATCTTGGAATAGTTAGCCAAGATGCATCAGTTTTGCCAGAAAATTAAGTGAGAATTACAAAAAGCTAATTGAGTACCTGGCTGGTTTCCTGCCATTCATTTAGTTGACTTTCTAGGCTAACTTTCCGCCTAGCAAGTGAGCTTTATCGCCTCCCCAAAGAGCAGTTTGCAGCATGCAGCCAACATTTCCTAGACTAAGTAGGTCTACGGTTCCAGAGGAGGTCAAAACAAAAGACTGATAAATTGGCAGCAAACTGGAAAGAAATCTCAAATTTGCCCTGGAAAAGCAGAATTTTCCTTGGCATTCATCCATGAAAAATACGTATTTTTTTGAAATGTTGTTCAAAAAAATTTTTTTTTACTCTTACCTTCAAAAACATCCTATGTTTTTGATGCATACTTTTGTTTATCAGCTCTTCTATAACTACCTGTATAGAATTGAATTTGAACTTTGCTTATGTGAGAGAGAGAGCTGTATAGTTATCCCTCTCTAGTGCTAACTGTATTTGGAAGATATGTCAGAAAGATGGTTCTTATGGCCATAGTATGTATTTGCCAATCAAATAACAGTAGATGCGTCTCAGCTGTCATCCTGTAATATTAGCTTTTTCTTTTCTGCTTACTTATTTGGCTCAAGAAAAATGTTTATAAAATATAGCATTCCAGTCACAAAACTATCCCTCCTCATCCACCAGTACCATCCTATTTGTCTTGCGGGGCGACGGTCAGCAGTTACAGAGCTACCCAACCTGATGAATAGAGCAGAATCCAGGCTTTCAGTAACAAACGGATCCCCCCAAAAGCAGCAGAACTCCTGTGTCACATAAAACTATTTCATATGGAAAACAGAGAAGAGACTGTATTAAGCCTTTAAATTAAAATAGGCAATATGTCTTTTTCCAACGTGCAAAGGCTTCCTTCTACTCAGAGTATTTTCATTTTTATCAGTCGGTGTCTCACCTTGGAAAGCATTTCAGAGGAGCCTTTGAGTTCAGCATTATGTCTCTTTGTTCACACTTGTAATAATCATAAGAAGCCTATCAGAAGATCAATAAATAAAGTTTTCAGTTTAGTGCTGAAATTTCCATACATATTAAATGTTCTTTCCTGCCTTTTAGTAGCTAAATACAGAAGTCAAGATCTGACTTTTTATTACCATATTACTATTTTACATTACTAAATTTTCTATGTTTATTTATATCCTGAAGTTCTCTATAACAACCTGAACCTCACAAGCCTTTTTTTTTTGATCCAGTTGTATAAGCTATATATCATAAAGCTTCTATTGAAGATTGAATGCTTGTCAAGGGCAACGACTCAGAAGCAAAAGAAACCAAAATGAAATATATAGAAAGAGAGTTTTGAAGTCTAAAATTACATGCGTTTTTGTTCTGCCTTATAAAAAAAAAAGAAATGGTCTCATCAGATCAAAAGATGAAGGACTTCAACAAGGTTTTCTACCAACTGAAATCAAAAGTCACACTGTAAGACATACATCTATTTTTTGCCATAGACTAATTTTTCCCTGGCACTGAAGAATGAGTCACTTCTACATATCGTCATTTACCAGATACTTTCATATTAAATACAATCATTTAATAAAAATAGAATATATAAAAAACAAATTTCTCCTATAAAAATAAAATAAGTCGGATGCAAATGGGTAACAATGGTTAGCTGATATTCATTATTTCTTTCTTGAATAAGTGCTAAATTGTTTTTTATTACTTTTTTAATAAAATAAGAGATATCAATAGTTCAAGTAGAATTTTTTTCTTCCAAAGAGGACAGTATGCCATTTCTAGCTTTCCTAACTCCTGTAGCATAACATTTGCTGTTAAGCCCACCTTAAATTTTGGCTATATGAGACTTCTCCCTTTACTTTCTTTCATCAGTTTTTCCACTATTTTTAAGTAGCTTTTATTTCTCAATATTTTGGAGCAAAGATGAATAATGTGACTTAAGTGCAAATTGAATACTTAAAAATCAAACAAGATCTTTTAAATTATTTTTGTTTGCTTTCTTAATTTCTAAAAGAACCATCATACTTCCCTGATTTTCCATTTCTTGGGATCCAAGAACATTTGAGTATTTTTGGGTAGACACCACAGCACCTCATTAAGAGTTTTTTTCAAGAAGCCTCAATATATCTAGCAGCACACAGCTAAAACGTACCGTAATATGACATTAATACCTTGAACAATATTTGGTTTATCTGAGTTTTCAGCTAGTAGAACATCTGCTTATTGGGGGAAAGAAAAGGCCTGTCATTTCCGTGTAATAGCCGACAATAAATAAAGCTCCCTGTTCATAATGTAGGCGGTCTGTGAGCTCTCTGTCAATGGTATGGGGGCACGTAAGCCGTTTCTTTAAAAGAACACATTTAAGTTGAACCTCTGCCTCCTGGAAGGGGCTGGGGAGTCTCCCAGCCCGTCGCCACCACGGTGCTCTCAGGCACTCCGCAACTGGGAGGCACAGGGTGCAAACCGTGGGCCAGGTGCCGGCCTCAACTTTTGGTTACTAGTGTTTTACCGGGGTTTTCATCCATGCTGTTGGTGGAAAGAAGCCGCAGGGGCCGACCTCCACCGACAGCCCCTCCCTGTGAGGAGGGGAAACATTTCAATGTCTTCAGTCTTACAAAGGTGAACATTTGTATTTGACAGCTCCCTACTTAATGCTAGCTAATTGCTTTCTCTTCTTTAACGTTTGCTTCTTAAGCTGCTAAATTTTTATGACTTTTAAATATTATTTACTAGCATGTAGATGAAACAATCGATTGCATAAAAACCTACTGACTATTATGACTTCAAAGTAGGAGTACAGTGAGCTTGAGTGATACACTATACATACTACTCTTTGACTTCTGTCAGATATACAAAGATTACCAAAGGATCTTTCCACCCACTCGCTTTGACTGATCCTTAAGAACCTAGATTTATTGTGACAAGCTTCTGTCATCTTTTCTTCTTAATTCTCTGAGATTCAACTCCTATAGCTCTCCTTTACAAACCATTAATGGTTTAGCTCTTGAATTCACTGAGCTCATATTGCTAACTGCCTAAGATAGATAAGCAGGGAAGGAATTCAACCTCATTACAGTATGAAATACTGAATGGCAAAATACCCTCTTAAAACCCAGGCTTGAGGTTATCACAAATTTACTCAGAATCTCTTAAAACTAATTTGAGAGATATCATAAGCTGAAACATCATTTGTCACAAGCTAGTGCTGTGCTATTTGTGGAGAAAATTAATTTAGTAAATAGCTTTATTAAAAGGATTTGTCAGAACGTAGATAAATTAAGTCAAAGAAATGAATTATGTGTTTTAAACATGGACAGTGAGATTTCTCAAGGGCAGGAAGAAAGATTATCTGTTGTGTGATAAGTGAAAATGGGACAGAGATTTTTTGATGATTGCTCGTCCTATTGCCAAACCAGCTCACAGGCCAAGAGATTGCAGAGCAGCATCCTGACAACCGAAAGCCATGAATCACACCATTTTCAGCACCAGCCGACATGAAATACCCACTGTTTTAAGCCATTTCAAAGGGAGCTTTCTCTGAGCAAAGGAAGAATAAGAGATGCACCAGAATAGCATTATTCTGTAGATATTTTTTTTCAGAACTATCTAAGCATCTGATAACTGCAGAAGCAGTCTGCAAATCTCATGGGAGGAATGTTAGCAGCTTGGTGGCTCATCCCAGGTGGAAATAGCCAATGAGGGAGTTCCAGAGCCTGCTTTCTCTCACAGCCACATAAATCAAAATGAAATTTTCTCATGGGGATGGACTACATCTGAGAAATAAAGTGTGATCAGAATCATGATGTTTGAAGACAAATATTCTTTTGAATTTCTTTGCTTCTGTGGATTATTTATTTACTTATAAATAAAGAGAGACCCACTGAACATTTTTTAGTTTCTTAGTCTTTCTATAAAGAAAAACGATGATGGAAAAAAACCTGTCAAATGTCATCAAAAAAAATTACTCATTTTCCTCTCAAGGAAAGAAAAAAACATACTCATCTAGTTTTAATTGCGAGTTGGAATATTTCTGTTCCTGCTCTGGAGAACTCAGGATGCTTGTGGCAACCATAAAAATTACAATCAAAGGGACTGATTGAGTACTTGCACTAGCAAGAAGCAGATTTCACTAATTCAAGCTGGTGCAAAATGGTAAAGCGCTTATGACAGCAATAGAGTTAAATGGCTTAAATTATTTATCATCTGAAAAGTGTTATTACATGGATATGCAATGGGAAGAAATCTGCCCACATCACTTCCCACAGAACAGAATTCAGTGAATAATTCCCAATAGCACATCTGAGGAATTTAACCTTTTATTTTTGCTCATCTGTGGGGAGGGTAGAATTCCTCAGACATATTCATTATTCAGAACTCTACATTGATTTCTTTGCTTCGGATATTAAACCTATGGATTACCACGAGCTACTTGAGCTATCATTTTGTTCAAAGAGTCAGAGGAGTCACATGGCACTGCCTCGGCAGCCTCTGATGGAGTGCAAGCTGAAAATCTGCTTTCCACATGGCTTTGAAATTTCCTTTCTGTGATTGTTTACGCTAATCAAACCTGATCACTGTGATGTTAATGGAAGGTGAAATTCCCACTGATTGTAGGAAGCTGCGGCATCATTTAAGTTTGTAAGTAGTTTAGACACATTTTGTTTGTAGAAGGAAGAGGAAGGTACACGATCTCTTTAGTTTAGAATCATGGAATCGTAACTTGTCATGCAGGGCCATATCCTAGGCACATACGATCGAACCCACAGTTAGTATGGAAACTGTGGGATTTTGACTCAAGAAATGAATGTGTATAGTTTTTTTTTTCTCACATTTTTTTTTCCAGCTGTGGCATTCAGCAAGTTCCTGAATATACAATGGCCATAAGGTAAAAATAGACAACTTGGAGCATGGCTACACATTTGCTTTTAATTACTCTAGTAAAGCAGGCATGCACTCAGCTTAGAGCAGAGTAGAAATGCTGCCATGCTCATTAACCTGCCACTTGCTGAACTGTGGTTTTGTTGTTGCTGTTTTTACTGCAAAAAGATGAAAAAGTGCTAGAGAATGGCTGGAAGGGAGCTGGTGGCTGCCTTCCTTCTCTGGGAAAGGTGCCGAAGGCTATTATGTCAGGTGAATATTGGCAAGGGTGTTAATTTTCAGAGAAGGTCAAATTTTCACTGCTGTGTGTGAATAAAAATAAATGAATAATAATAACTAAAAGCACCTTGCATGCAAAAATTTGCTGCCATGGGAGATTGGAGGCAGCCTGTATCAACAGGATCAAAAAGGGTGAAATAAATCATGGTCAATAGGTCCCAACAGATACTGAAGAGAATAGGCAAGGATATACCCTCTAATATCCCTAATCCAGCGACTGCAGATGCTGAGCAAGTGCAAGGGGAACAGACCACAGACAGCAGTCAGGCTTACACAGTCTCCCCAGGCAGCATCTGTCCGGTTCCCTGCTGGGTGACGATCCCAGGCAGGATGGACTCTTGCTCTGACCCAGCAGGGCACTTGCTCTTACAAAGCCCTGGACAATTCTCATTCCACTCCCTACTCAAAACGTGGACCTTCTGTTGGGAAGCTTCCCATCCTGAAACCAACTCATCTAATGTATGTACTGATTTATTTATGTATCAAGCAGTGTGTGAGTACTGGAGGCAAGCCTGAGTGTGGTTATATAGTACATTGGCTGTCCATGAACCTGCTCTGCACACAATAAGAAACAGAATAAGCAAGCTACTTTGCAATTACTATAGGGAATGGCAAGCACATAGGCAGTTACCACAGGACTGCTTGCTTTACATTCACACCCCTACTTACTTTATATTAGTCAGTTCATGCCACCAGATCCTTGGTCTTCTGCACTGAATATGAAAGCTGTTTGCTTTTCTGTTTTCTTGCAAAAGGCCTCATCACTGTATTTTTTGCCTAGAGTGCCTCTCTGTAGGCTGCTTCCCACCTGCCCTGTGAATTGCTCATGCGTGTTTATGCCACCAGCAAATTTCAGAAATGAGTTGCAAGATGCTGAAGTTATTTTCCTCTGACAGAGTTTGGCTGAGAATTTCCAGCTCCTGCTCTTATGATGGATACAGGAAATGGAGAGGGGTGCAATTGCCAGCCCTCCAAAAACAGTGTGCCTGATGTTACGTGGGCTATATTTCTACGTGGAACAGAGCAAATGCTATGCTGGGAAGCATAAGGCGCCCTGATGGAATTCAAGGAAATCTTAATGTCAGGTGAATGAAAGTCACATCACCTTAAGTCACATGAATCCAGTCACCAGGAATTTAATGCTGCATGCTCCAGCCTTAGCAGCTCCATGGACACTGGAGGGAGAGTGTCTTCAGACCTCTCTTGTTGCTTGCTTCCAGGTGTTCACACTTCCTACTCTTGTGACCCTTCATATACAAAGTAGGATATACAAAGTAGGATGTGGACATGTCAGGGAACCATTGCTAGGACAATTATTAAAGCTAGCTGTGACATCCAGTTGCCTCAAAATGCAAGAAAGGACTTTTACTGGAAAAGAGATCAAATACTGGAACAAGTTGCCAAGAGAGAGTGTGGAGTCCCCATCCTTGGAGATATTCAAACCTGACTGGATACAACCTTGAGCAAACTGCTGTAGCTGACCTGACTTTGAGCAGGGTCAGAAAGGCTCCTTTCCAACGTGCAGAGGACCCTTTCAACCTCAGTGATACTGAGAGTCTGTGATTCTATGAAAATACATTTAAATGACATGCTAGAGATGTGAGATACACTGACTAACTTCCAGCTATTCCTTTAGAGGGGCACTGATGCCCTGTAGGTCCTGTCTCCCCTCCACTAGCTGCATGCAGGTGTCTCAGATAGCCTAAGGCATCCCCAGTGGCCGCAGCCCCCTATATGCGAAGACCTGAATCCCACACTCTGCTCCTTTCTCCCCAAGTAGCTTTGATAGCAGCTTTCAAAAGAACCTCATGCACATATGCTTCCTGCCTTAGGAAGGCAGGTGGGGGTAAAGAAGGCAGCATAGACCGTCTCTCTCCTCACCTCTTCTCAAGTAAGTTTGGCAAAACTATTTCTTAACACTACCAATAGCATACTGATTCCTGATTAGTTTCTGGATTTGTTTCCTTAGCAACTGAAAACTGCAGAAGCATTTAGTTAATGAATAAACTGGGGATTAGCCTGAAAAAATATGGTCTACACATTTTGCAGCAAACATTTATATAAGTTTTTTAAGATACACTCATAAACCTGTAAAAATCACATCACTCAATTCTCACAAATTCGTGTACAGGCTTAAACTCAACTCAGAAGTTGAATTGTAAGTGAACTTTTCAGATTTAATGTAGAGAGCAATTGTTATTTTTTAGAAAGCTTTACAATCTTGTTTACCAATCAAACAGGAGAAACAAAGCCTTTAAGTTAAAAAATCCAATGAAAACAGCTTGAATGTTGAATCTCAGTGCTCAGTAAACACTGTCCCCAAAGAAGTAGCATACAGACAAGGAATTCTCTTTCTCTTTTCCATTTTCCCCTAAAACTTTATGCTTTGATGTCCCTAACTATTTTCACACTGAATACCTTTGAGAAAAATGGTGATCTCTTCACCAACACTCCACAAACAGAATGAGAAAAAAAGTCTCATTTTCAAACAAAATGTGTTACACATTATTCTCAGCCCTGCAAGACAGCTAATGCTAAATGCAGTGGATAGAATTCTAGCTTCAGCAGCACAATAAGGAAATGGGGGGAAACTGTATTTAACTATATTTATATTCACAGCCTCCTACGAAGTGTGAGAAATAATCACTGAAGATCAAGAGAGTAGGCATAGATATCATAGCCTCTTGTTATCTTACTCCAGGTAGGATAAATAATAGGCACTAAACACAGCTTAAGTACATATAATTTTAGTGCTGTAGACAATGAACCAGAAACGAATCTTATATGCACTATTGTGATCCCCAGCCTCACTGCTGTGCAGATATTCTATGTATTTGCAACAGCTTTTGTGTTGAGAAAATTTTCATACATTCTACCCTTCTCCATTAGTCCATTATTAAGTATAAATGACTAAAAATATACCACAGATTTGCAGTATCTCAGATTTTCTAAATTCCCTGTTGTTGGGCATGTGTGGGATTGTATATGTATTTTAAATCACGCAGGAAAGCACAAAGTAGATTTATACATATCTCCTTTAAAATAGAAGATTTTTGAGATGGAGAGAACATTCTTGCCAGTTGCAGCACTATTTATATGACTGATTTTTGAATATACAAGTGTTGTATGAAAGATTTTTAGAGCCTAAAAATAGCAAGTTAGCTCTCATCATGTTTCCCTTCTTTTGCCCAACAGTTTGGCTAGAAAGTGTCACCAGTACACGAGGAAAGAATAGGAGAATAGCTTCATTAATTCAAAACAAAGCCTTGTAACCTGTCCCCAAAGGTGACCAACAGGAGATACATAGAAAGCCAGATTAAGCGTATTTCTCAGCTTTTAGCCATTCTCCAGTCAAGGTTTTCCTGTAAGTAAATACGTGTTTTGTAAATAAATATGTGAAGGTGTTTTGAACCTGACTCTAAAAGGAAACCTAACTATAGAAAACGGTAGAAATTAGAATAAAAACTAACAAAAGTAATTTAGTTCAAAAATTTCAAAAATAGGTTCTTAACATCAGATGTGGCCTATTATAGCCAGGACCATAAAAAAATGGTTTCCAAGGGTCTCCATTTGGCCAATAGAAAATCTGAACATGAATAGTTCTGGAAAAAAATACAGACCATTCTAAAACTCCTGATATATGAATTCAAATGGATTAATGGAAATGTCTGGAAGACTGTGCCCTATCTAAAAACCAGAAACGGATTCAAGAGGAAAAGCCTAAGCTGGCCTTAGATGTTTCTATATATCTTCCTTGTTGCTGGTACTGTCATCTGCTGGATGATTAGGACAGCACTGGAGATCCCCCTTACATCTGCTGTGTGCTAAGAGAGTGATACGAAGCATCAGAGTGCAGTTGAGAAACCTAGTCCTCCCCTTCTGAACATGCAGATATATATCTGTGGAAAACATACTTTCACTACCTAGTAGGAATACTCTGCCCATACTCTCATGCAAGATTAATAAGAAGCCCAAATCTAGTGCAAACTCCTGCAGCCACAGCTCTGTTCCAGGTAAATGGGTTCTGCTCACTGCCCAAGAGGCTGCTGTGAGATTGTCTGTGTCTCTAGGAGATGTATTTTTTTATTTTTATTTTTTCTTTAAATGCCAGCACACTTGCCAAAAGGCATTACTGTTGTAGAAAAACTCCATCTCTAATATCTGCATCTTATTCCTAAAACAGTTTAGCTTTTTATTGCCACTGTTTATAGAAAGCCTACAGTAATACAAAACAGCTTTCATAAAAGTTGCCAGATTTTTAGCAGCACGCTGTGCCTCGACAGCAGTTACAACAATTCTACTGCTACAAAATACTATCCAATTGCAATATCTACTGGCAGGAGCACAAATTGTTCTCTTAGGTTATGCACTGCTGGAATAAGATCACATTTGCTAACACCTTTTTTGTTGTTGTTTTTTTTTTTGGCAGGCTGAAGTGTTTCTCTTTCTTCTGCCACATTAAAGGGAAGGAGCAGGGAGTAGTTTGGGTTTGTGCCCTGTTAGAATGATTTTGTTGTTCTTATGATATGGGGTTTAATTATGCTTCCCTGCATGATGCTTGTATTAGAAATTCAGCTTTCCACAACTGAATTTCTCCATGGGACACAGGCAGGATGTCTAGAGAAACTTGAAATTCTCTCATTACATGATGGCAAGACTTCAGACCCAAACACTTGCTCTCAAGCACTCTGAAGATATGGCTGTAAATTAAGCATAAGTGTATTTTTTCTGTAAGCCAAATCATATCCAAAAGCATTTACCATGCTAGTAAAAGCTACGTTAATGAGCTGATAAACTCCTGTCCCAGGAACTAGACTAGAAATACAGACTAGAAATGAGAATAGCTTTAACCTGCAGAAATGCATTTTACTGTGTAATTGGAAAGCTATGAAACTACAGTCAGACATCTGAAAACTGAAAAACTTCTCTTTGTCAAAGCAGAATGAAAAATCATCTCCCTGGGCTATTTCATGTATTCGTGCATTCTGCATCTTGGTCTCTCACATGTGTATTAGGAGGATAACATAACTGACTCCATGATATAAAAGCAATATCTCATCAGCCTTGTCCAGGCCTTGTTGTAAAGCTTTTGAAATCCCCCTGTCACCAAGTTAGAGCTTTTATGCGTTTCTGGCCTCTCTGAATCTTTCAGGAAAAAAATACTTTCTAAAGTTTGCCAAGCCACAGCTGTGACCCCTGCAAGTAACCAGAGACCATTCACAATAAGGTGTTTCAAGCTTAACTGAGTGTTTCCCTTTGGATTGAGATTATGGTTTTCTGGGAAAAGACCTCAGTTCCTTCAAAGGACGTGTGTTTTTCTCAGGTTCACACCCTGTTTATGATGGCCTGTCTGGCATCTGGCTGTAGCCTAGAATTTCAAATTTGTTTTTCCTCCAGGGAGCCAGAGTACTAATCTACAGTAACACAGGCTGTAGGAATCTAATCATTGTACCATGACCCCAAATGATCTTGTTATGCATTCAGCTTTCACTCACTCTATCTCAGGGATTGACAAAAGTTTCTGCAGTGTGGAGATAAGGAATGTGGTTGCATCCATTTATTCTTGCTTTACTAGCCTGGAGACAGCAATATGTTCCAGTCATTCAGATGAGAGACTCGCTGATGAGCACACGGGAATAAATGGCAACCAGTGAATTGTGTGAAAAACCACAGAGTGGCTACAATGAGGAGAAAAGCATCCCTCAAGGGATAGGCACTACTGGAAGGATGGAGCCCCGAAATCAAACACGTAAAGAAGGTGGTGGCATCATGCTTCATGGACTTTCATAGCAACAGGCACTCTCATTCTCAAGGACAATTCAGATCAGATTTGGAAGACACTTTGGAAGCAGAATGAATTTTATCCACCATTATTCTGCCTTTAGCCAATGGTGACTGCTTCCTGCACATTTGGAGGAAAATGCACCAATATGTAGGGAGGAAGGGAGCTGCTTACTCTAGCATCGTTACCACTGCTGAAATGATGAATCTACAGTGAATAATCAGCTCATCTAGATACGCACTTTCTCTGTGGTATCTCTAATCCAAGCTAGGGGTCTCATTTCTACCGTATCTTTTACAGACACAGCACTAGCCGGGACTTGACGGAAACAGAAACCTGCTGATACCTCTTTAACTTAGGACTTTCTATGTTCAGTCCTGGTGAAGGCTACTGAACCCTCCAGATACAGAATAGGCTCACTGCACAAAATTCAGTGAAGAGTTAAGGCATGGCCTAAAAACAAATCATTTTAAATGCTTGGGAAATCAGTTTATCTCCCTCCCTTTGAGAGATCTTGCCCCATCACGCTCTGCTGTTCTAAGAGGCCAAGTATCTAAACCAGCATACAAACTACCTTATGCACAGCTCATAAAAGTGACAGTAAATGATCTCACTAATTTCATACTAGCTGGATGCATCTGTCCCAGACATCACAAGTCTTTCCCTATCTGCACTGCAGTGCCTGTCACAAAATGGTCAGTTTGGGTCTCCCAAGTCACAACAATGTGCCATAGTTTTCCTTTGTGCTTTCCCTAATCAGTGTATTTTGGTGTTAGTTCTCTTTCTCCAAAGACTCTTGGCTGCACTGGATGTCTTTTCCACTGAGCATGTTTCACAGGAAAGTAGATCACCAGCCTTGCTCCATATACCCCCCCATCCCCACACTACTTGTCCATAGAGTTTCTAGGATACAGCACAAACAAATAGGGGAAGCAGCCTTCAGCCTAACTAAGTTACTCCAGGTAATCTAACGTATCTTCAGTGTAATACAGTATGAATAAGTATAATACAGTATGAACTGAGTTTCTCTGATTCTGGCTTGGTGCACTGCCAGTAAAATAATTATAATTTAAAAGTTAATTAAAGAATTTGCCTTTGCAGGTTGTGACGAAGATACTAAACAGCAGGAAGTAAGTTCAGGAATTGTCAGGTTGTGTGCACAATATATAATGTTGCAGAAACTAAAATGCATGCATCCTCCAGCTTCATTTGGATCTTGTCTGCAGTGCAGTAAATGCTATCCATCTCTGAATTTGGTGGAGTTGCTCTGAATCATGCAGTACAGCAGGTCCAGGAAAAAAAGAGCGTTTTGAAGAAAATTCAATCACGTATTTTTATCTGCAGCCCCACTGCCTGCTCCTGACATACAAAAGGAAGAGTTGCACATTTAAGGTTTTCCAAACTTATTGATCACCCTTCATCCTAACAGTGGAAACTACATTTTTTGTGATGTTTAGCTCTTTGGAGGTAGCCAGTGAGTGCATGACCAAGACAATACACTCTAGCATAGTACGGTTTACTCAGTCTGTACCACAAGGAGCAAAGTTAGTTCCTCTAGCCAGCCCAGGCTAACTGAACCTCCCTATCTCCTTAGCCCAGTAGTTACCAAACCTTTCCAGCCTTCAATGCCATGATGAAGCTATACTGCCTGTGTACAGTACTATATTTTATTTCTCCACTGATACATGCCATTGGCTCTGCAGCTCTTCCGAGATCTGCAAGGAAGGAGAGTGCACTTGCATCTTCACAAGACTTTTCTGCTTAGCTTTAGCACAGCACTAACGTGACCTTGTGGACCTGATGATTCACTGCATCCTCATTATGTAGAATCACCCTGAGCATCTCCTGCCTCCTTCTTTGGCAGGTTGCTTTGCAACAATAAAGTATTCATCATTATTATGATTATTTTAGCTCGGGTAATGTATGCGCTACCAATAGTAGTTTACTTCACTAATTCTGTATTCATTTTTTTAAAGCCATTGGTTTCATGAAGAAAGATGAAATGATGACAGTGGGACCCGTTAGTTCTTCCTTATTCCCATCAAGATAAAAGTAACATCATTTTAAGGATGTTGTGTGTGTTTCACATCGAGAACATAAAACACGTTACCAATAATTCAGAATAAGGAAAAACCTAGTGGAAGAAGAGATTCAATAGGGGACTTGAAAGATGGAATAAAGAGTTGCTTGAGTGTTCAGCAGTTATTTCCCTAACAACACCAGCATTCAATGTGCCTTTCCAACAGCTAGTGATGTTCCTTGTGTTACACACACATACATACACTCAGTGACATTCAAGGCTCATGGTAACCACACTTCGAACAGAAGGCAACAGCTGATGTACAGATGCCACCAACTTCCAAGAATTTTGGATCAGATGCCAGTGTCACCTCTCTCATTGGTGGTTGTTTTCAAATAGGAAATGATTTGATGAAAATACTGTGAAGCAGGCCATGGCTAATAACCTCAACTTGCAACCTCCACATGGAAAGGAGAAGGAAAAGTTGGTGACAAAGCAGAGCTCTGAAGGTAGGAGGTAATGGGAACAGTGTCAATTAAGGAAACAACAAAATAGATCAAGGGAACACCAGGAGTCAAAATGAAGTGGGGGATGAGGGCAGAAAAAGCAGCAGGAAAACAATGTTACCGGAACAAATCGAAAATTCAAAGAAGGCAAAATTTATGAGACCCATATCACTAGGGCAGTTGCCAACTGCTTTTCCCCAGCTAACCTCCACTCTCTGCCCTTCATCTGCTTATCTTCACAGATGCTGCCTTTGATCTTCAGCAGGCTGAAGATGAAAACTTTAAAAAGATGCTGTTGCCAATTTGAAAACAAAGCAGTGACTCTAACGAGCTGCCTGACATATATTTTTACAATATGAAACCTCAAAAGGTTTTATCTACATGATGAAGAGCAGACTGAACAGCTGTGAAACAGGAACAATGATAAACAACAACAACAAAAACAAAGCCATTTAGATGGAACCACATATTAAAAAAATTTAATATAATTGTAATACTCTTTAAAAGAGAGGGCAGACAGTAATCTTTCTGATAATAACTGCTCTCTATTGTGAGACTTTCTTGCAGTAGATCCCTACTATTTTTTACTCTTATTTTCCCACTGGGAACCAGCCTCAAAGATGTCATGTCCTTATATTTAGTAAACATTTAACCAATAAATGTTTAATCATTTAAGAAAAAGCATCATAAATAAAATGCTTTGTGAATAAGACCCATCAGGGAGTAATTAGAACTCTTAATGCCTGCAGAATGAATAACACATCCTCTTGTTTCAGAATTCCTTTCTGACTCTCCCACAGAGTAGTAATACACAGGAAGCAATTAAGCAAGTTAAAATATATATATATGTTGTGAGGAAATGCTTCTGAAGTTCAATCAACTAATTTCAGCGTACTTTAGGGCTCTGAGTCCCCAAGTGAGCAGTAGCTCTTTTGACATAATTGTTCTGATATCAGGTAAAGTATTCCATTTGGACATCTTTTGCAAGCAAACAGATTCTATTTTACCTTTGAATTACGCAAATTAGTTCAGCTAGTGTTAGGAGGAAAAAAAAGCAACCCCCCCAAAAAGAGGGGTTTGATACTAAAGGGAACATGCTGTTAGTATGTTCATAAGGGCTTGATGTCTCAAGACAGTCAAGTCTCAATTTACAGTTTACTGGGTACTCATTAGAAGCTGGCAGGCAAAATCACCAAAAAGCTAAAAAGTAGAGAAAAAGTGTGCCCAGACTTTTGAGATACTAAGAAAATTAAGTCACTTCTGTGTCTTTCTACACGAGCAGTAACTTCACTTCTTCTCTGTTGTTGATTTTTAAAGAGAAATTTGACAAGATCTTATGAGATTTTCAATAAAATTAACACCATCCACATTTTGCTTGAAAAGAGGTACCAAAGTGTCTGGATTCTTTTCCCAAATTGCTCTCTTTCCATTTCATGAAATGTAACTAAAAAGCCAAGTTTCATGAACAGCATCATTTTTAAAAGTTGTTGTTTGTCAACGTTCCCCCTGGTCTTTTTTGGAATTATTTTGGACAAAGCAAAAGAGAATAGTCATGAACCAGTCACAGAATGAAATACTCTTCTCACACAGATCCAGTCCATCACAGATCTCCTTGCCAGTGTGACAAGCAATATTTCTTACACAACACATCCTGTGCATCAGTATAGCAGACCATGAAGGGGTTACACAAACACATTGCAGGCTGTAACGCTATATGTCTTTCTTCACAAATAATTCAACAATTGAATGCTTTAAAGTTGTAGATAGAATGTCTAAATGCATCACAGAAACATTTAAGCAATTGTCAGTCTGCACATTACATTTTTGTAATATTTATATTAAAGTACAAACACATAAAAGACTGGCTGAGTGCAAATATATTCTCTTTGTAGCTGTAAGTGAATAGGCAACCTATGCTCATCTCTAAGAATCAGTAGTATCAGATGCTTCTGAGGAGATCAACACTATAATCCCTAGTATTTTTTTGAGAATTAAATATGAATGCTTGGGGGAAAAAGTGAAAAAAAAAAAGTAAAAAAGAAAAAAGGGGAGGGAAGTTTTCTCTTAGCTTAAGCTTGGGGGCGGGGGGGGGGGTGGGGGAGAGGGGAAGAACCAGTAGTAAGGACTATTCTGAGACTTGGTATCCATCATAACCACGCTCAAATCACACTGTCTCTCTGTGCCCCAGTTTATCTCTGGCACAAGATTGCTGTGAAGCTAAAGCTCTTCATAATCTGAACTCCTACTTATGCACCAGAAGAAATCTCTATGTTCCTCTGTCAACTTTAACAAAACCTTTACCATTGCTTTCTCCTGATCTTCTTCCCCAAAGCAAGACAAGAATATCTTGACTTTTCAACAGTTTCTCCGCTGTCCAGCAGTCTGATAAGATTTGTCTGATTCTCCCATCATGAACTTTTATTTTGTACGACTATTCTTTATATTGGTCAAATCAAAAAAAAATTCAAAGGAAAAAGGACAGAACAAACAGAAGAAAATCTTGCCTGATTTGTGACTAACCCGCTGAAGAAAATATAAAGTGATGACTTCTTTTATCTCTGGTGAGATGCAACATGGTCAGTGGCTGTAGAAGGCACTAATTTGCTTTAAGCAAACCAGGTTACATTCCCACTGCACTTGGGTTTTGCAGATTTGGGTGACTTTAGTGCTTGCACTTTGCCCTCTCTAACCAAGCAGGGGTGCAGTCAAGTTAATATATAGGGCTCTGTGCTGATTTTCAGATCTGGTATAAGAAGGAAAAAAATCAAAGGACTCATTAACTAACTACCTCTGTGCTTTAATGTACTGTAACAAGGAAAAAAGAGAGGTTTTATCTGGATCCTTTAATGTAAGGATTAGTCATCTGAAAGAAGGAACAAAATTCCTGTTATTTATATTCGCAGATAATTTAAATTTAGCAGAAGCTGCAAACACTATTTAAGATAGAAATTACGAAGAACTCTAAATGAAAAAAGATTTTAAAGAAGAATAACAACAAAAAAACTCAAAGAGATTCAGCTCGAGAAATAATGTCACAGGCTGATAATGCACAGGGGAAAGTTATCCACCAGGTAAATAGATAGAGAGAAGCAACAGTGATATGAGTTTTCAATGTTACGTATACAAAAGAAAGGCTGGCTACTTTTGGGGAAGTTTTTCTCTGCTGGCATAGAAGCAAAGGGTAAAACACAAACTGATTTTTTCAGCAACACCATCCAGCTGAACCAGCAGCAGTGTATCGGCATCTTGTGGGTACACACTGAGACCTTCCTGGGAAGGGCCTTGTACAAATGCAGAGACAAACTTATGGAATGAGGTGAATGCAAGACTAAAAATAACATTAAACTTTAAATGGCCAAACTTCTACTGAAAATATAGACTGAACACTTCACTTACCAAAATAGGTTTTTACTTAGGCCAGAAAGAGTTTGCTCTCAGAAAAGAAGGAATCACTCCCCATGTGACAGTATAAACTCAGAAGACTGGGCTCACATTCAGAGCAGCCCCGTGGCAATTTCTCCTGTTTAAGAGGACTCAGAAGAAGAGCAGCAGTTATATGAATCCAAAGACATTCAGATCCTGCTTTTAGGCTGTTTTCCAGGAAAAGATTTGATTGCCTCTCAAAGAGGAAGAGTGTCCCATTCCACTTAGCCACCTCACATATTCCTCCATGCCTTCTCTCTTTCTTTACTTCTCTGCAATTTATTTCTTTTCCCTGTTTCATCCTTATGACCCCACACCTGGCAATGTTATATCTGCTGAGAATAGCCTTGCAACAAGACAGCTTATAAAACTGCAGACCCAGTTGGTGACCCCGTAAAGCATTTTCTTCCTTGGGAATCTGTATAAACTCTAAGTCAATAAACTATAATCACAAGAGAAGGTAGGTTAAAAATAAAATAAAAAAAAAAAAAAAAGGAAGTTTTATGGTCCAGAATATCACATGAAAGAATTCAGAAGAAAGGTTTCTCATAACAAGGTACAAATAGGGAATGGGGTGGGGAATACCACATTCCTTTGTGGAAAGCTCAGTAACAGATAAGAATTTTTTTTCTGATGATGAAAGGATTAAGAAAAAAGTAGAAAAAATATTTGGTGATTTTTTCCTCATATTTTGCCTATTCTTGAACTCTGCAGCTACTACAATGAATAATTTTGAACCTTTCCTCAATCCCACTATTTTATTTTTTTGGAAAGAAAATAAAGTGGAAAATTAATTTTTCTGATAGGTGATTTCTCTTCCCTCAGTCCCCAGTCTCCATTCTGACATATTTCTCTAACACCTCTGTCAGGCTGAGCACCCAATGGTCAAGGAATCCAAGAACCAGTGATCAACTGCCCTATTTGTCAAGAAATGTTACCAATATGCCATACGGCAGGTTTCCATATTTATTTTTTAATTCTTCGGCAAGTATCTGTTGGGTTTAATACTAGGAGACTGGGCTGAATGATACGAAGTTCTCATATGAAAATAAATAGCAGGCAGCTAGAAGAAAAAGAAGTCTCTATTTCACAAGAAAAAAAAAAAAAAGCCTAGAAATCGCACTACAAGCTCAACCCTGATCAGATGACAGTAAATACACAGAAGAGAGGACAGTAGATACTGTCAATAACCCGTGACCTGAAAGGGTTTGAACAGAACAGCTTAGCAGAGACTAGGAGGTTGGACACCATAACCAAACCTATGGAAACCTGCTGCCTAAACCAAATCCATGGAAATACATAACCAAACCCATGGCAAACCATGGAAAGCTGCTGCTTGCCTGGCATATTTGGCAGTTTTGAGATTTGAGATTCATGTTCAGCTAGAGCTTGTTTGTGGTCATTAGCTCTGCTAGAGAAACAAAGTCAACATTCAGGTTTCATCAGCTGAAAAACTCATTACTTCCCATTAAGAACTGATGTATAGCATTTCCATTCACATGTTGTCAAGAAAAAAAAACCCTCAAGTTGTTGTTTTTAAAAGCATTTCAGTTGTGCTATAAAATGTGAGTAAATACTCGCCTAGCTGAGGTCCTATAGATTCTGCTTGCAACAGCTTGAGGCTTATCACTTAACTAACTCAGAAGCAGTCTTTACATATTACTACTAAAGCTGTTTATTAAATTGAACCCCTCAGATCTGCTGTAGACATTAATTATTTAGTACTTCTTATTCATCAGGCAGAATATTTTCCTAATCTACATGTGGACTGCTCTGAGCTATACCTTTCTCTCTTGGACAGGTTATGTAGCAAGCTATACTCTACTGAGGAAATTTCCTTTAGCTGCTCCTCATGAACTTTGATGATACGTTAAATATTGCAAGGAATTGACATGGGAGAGGATGCATCACATATCCTGCTGAAAGGACTGCTGATTAGGACACTTAGTTGAGTTGATAATTCCTCCTCACCCTTCAAATACAGGGTTTTTCTCATAGCTAACTCAATAGCTAAATAGTTGGTAGTGCCATATTTCTTGGTCAAAGTGTGACCCAGAAAAGGTAATAACATTCCACTGTCACAAAAAATAAAAATAGACAATGAACTATACTATTTTGCACATATCAGCTGTGATTATCTTGTCCCTTTACACCTTGAATTTCCAGCATCTTTTCAACAAATGATCTCCCAAATAGGGCTTTTACGAATACTGTAATTCTAGAAACATAAGCATCAGTATGCTTTTCCTTAGACAAAGGTCAGAGCGTAAGTAAAACGTCACTTCCATTTGTTCCATTTTGAGAGGTCACTGATTACAGCAGCATTGTTAAATTAAATATCTTAAAATACTTTCAGAAGAGTAGGTGGGCCCTTTTCAAATAGAAGAAGCTTTCCATGCAATTATTGACACCTACAGGTGGAAAATATGAAAGATAATCACATCCCTATAAATCAAGTGTATTTTTTTCAGTGTAAATAGACTAGACACCATTTTTTTAAATAAAGGTAATAATAGGCAAAAAACACAAAACCCTATTGCATTCTGAGTACTACTTGTTGGGAGACATAAAAAGAGACACCATCTCTTAGGAAGAAGATTACACCATAGCAAATCACGTACAGCATTGTTGTTCTTGATGGTCTTGGTTACCTGACACAAAAATTTGAGTTTAGAACTTCTGAAAACTCTTTAATCTCAGGTTGGTTAGGGGAGGGTAGATGTTATACGATTTTTGAATGAAAGTATTTCAGACATCACCAACTACTGTGATATTCATTGAATGATTCCTATACTTGTTCAGCTTGCTGTGCCAGCATATAACCTTGGGAAAACACTTTTCACTTGATTTACCCCCAAAATATAACAAAGGTTAGGAATAGCAAGTAGGCATCTCTTTATTTGAAAACATATAGCACTGTATAATTACTACATGACATATAGAGCAGAATATTGATTTTCAGGTAAATCATCTTCTCCCTAGATGGAAATGTAAACTTGAATCATACATTTTGCTGGGCACAAGTTTTCTAAGCATTTAGAAAAGTCGTGCCTTTGAGTGTGCTGCTTTCCTGCATTCCATTTAATATTAGCTTTATATTAACAAGGTAGGAGACAAAAAGTGATGAGAGTGATCAATTAAGCCTGGTCTTCTGCACCCCATAACATGTTGCTTCATTACCTCATTAGGCCCAATAATTTTTGCTTGAAGTAGGAGATTCATTTAAATAATTCAAAACTATGGTGTTACCACCCCTTGTCAGAAAGTCCATCCAATAGTGAGTGTGAGAAGCTTCAAAGGAAATGAACATTAAATTGGATGTACCAGAACAAAGCATCTCTTCCATTACCTGAAATCTATTCCTCCTGCAATTAATTACAAGTGATATTTCTAATTATTCTTCAAGATAGAGTCCATATCCAGTGCAAATAATTTCTTCTAGCCTTTTCAGAGGTATGATCGAAATCAGTAGGTCTAGCACAGCCCCTTGAATGGTTTGCCTCAAAATTGCATAGACTAAGGGAAATTTGGGTAAATAGCATAGCAGATTCCGGACACAAACTGCACATCCATGTATAATACTGCAACAATAGATTTGGCAACGCTGCCAGAATATTCAGGTCCTGTGAAATTTCTTCCTCTTGATCACTGTTTTTCATGCTTCAAAGGATTAAAAAAATAAAGCCAAGTAAATATTACCCCAAGTACATCACAGTAAGTAAAAGTGTCCCAAATTCAGGAAAAAAAAACTCAGGATGTGAATCCTAGAGATGATGAACTTTGCCTCACCCACCCCATCACCAGCAAACTTAGAACTGGGGGATATATTTCTATAATAGGAAATAGTGGCATTTCGAAGGCAAAAATGCCCATCCTAGATGTTTATTATTCTACAGTTTGCCCCAGTCGCCTGTCTTCAATTTCACCTTCCTATTTGTCAATGTATAACAGATTGATATCAAGAAAACAAAACAAGAAGAAAGACAACATGAAAAGCTCTGCAAAATCAACCTAAGGTCTTGGAATTTCACATCAATTCAAATCTCTAGTTCCTTTCTTCCTGGGTGGAAGAGATAAAATTCTTCCATTTGAACATGTCTGACTGCCTAAAGGTTTACAAATTCTAAAGATAATGAGCAAAGAGGGCATTAACTGCTCAATAAAACTTCAGCATTCCTTCCTTCATCTCTTAAAAAAACATCCCATTTCCATACATTGTTTATTGTACTGCTATTTTCCTGAGCAGCTAAATTTGCTATCATTTCCATCTTTATTTGAAAAAGATTTTTAGTACTAGTAAACTACCCTGCTTGAAAGTGCTACAAAGCCTACTTGTAGTGCCTGGAGCAGAACTTCTCCCAGGCAGGCACTAGAGGCTGCAAGGAAGAGCTCGAAGGAGCATCTCACCGTGCATCTTTGCAATCCAAGCAGAGGACACCATTGCCTGGTGTCCTAGAGGAAAGGACATGACTGCCCGGGGGGGGGGGGGTGTCTTCCAGATCCCTGTCAGATTATGCCACCAGCAGTAAAGTGTGGAAGTTGGGAGTTAGCCTCTCACCAGCAGAGGAGTGGGTGAGACACAGGGAGCTTAGCCCCAGGGTGCATTAGTTTTGCTTATATATAAGTTCTGATGCACGATTACTTTTCAGTCCTTTTGCAGGGGAACCTGACCACTGCAGGGGTATGGAAAACTCCTGACACACACACACACACATATATACATCTATTTTTAAGTAATCTGACAAAAACACATGCTATCTATCCGGGAAAATCTGAAGAGAGAACCCAACCATGCCACCTTCATCTGCTAAAGGGCAGGATAGGCTATAGCTGCCTGTAGTAGATGGTACTCCAAACATCTTCCCAAATTATAACCTCATATGCAAAGCTGAATGCACTAGTGTAAAGTAGCCATGCTGGGGACTGCCCTCTTGTCATTTTGAGGCATATATGAATGAGCTAATGGCCACAGTTCACAATATAATGAAGCTACGTTTTGAGGAGGTTTTTTTCAGTTGTGCTTTTTGGTCATGATTCATGCTGTACCTATCCTTCCTTACAAAGTCAGAGCTAGATCTCTACCTGCCTTTCAGCGAAGCAGTCCCAAAAAGATAACACAGTAGGACCAAAACCACCTTTGCTTGGTATTAATTCAGGCTTTTCAGAATGGAAACCAGCTTCTGGTGTAAGATATGTTATGACAAAAATGACAAATGAATCTGCATTTCCCTTAGTGTTAATGATGGTAATTGGTCTTCAGCTCCAAAATACATTATTTTTTTTGCACCAACAGCTTAGCAAGTCCTTCAAATACATAACATCCCCAGAACAACTAATGAAGAAACAGAATATATGTTCGCCTTTTATTTTATGATATAACCTTGCTACAAAATGCAATTTTCACCTAATTGTTGCCCTCCTCTTGTTTATTCCAAAACTATCAAAGTAGACATTCAAAGTGCACATCATCTTACCCAAGGGCTCACCTGCAATGAAATGTTATTGAGACTCCCCTGAAAATTTGCTGAACCTCCTCCTCCCCGACTCTGCCACACACCTAGACCTACAGCCCCATAACCCTCACTGCAGGAATCAGCACAGATGTAGACATTTTTAATTCAAGTTGTGGCAACTCTACTTCTCCGTGATATAGCAAGGCTAAATATTCCTGGAAGCCTCACTTGATTATATGGGTTTATTCATATAGATCTCACAGGCAACCTGTGGATTGCTAGCCTGTTCTTCTGAAATTGTACTCTCTGATTCTCTGAAGTCAGAGAAGACAGCAGAGCAGCTGTGAACCGTTATTTCACCCAAGTCAAGAGTCAGTGAGGTAAATTGGGACGCTCCCCATCATCTCATTTCCTTCACTGGGAGTTAGGCAGGTGACTCGATTTCAAAGCAGTCTGTAACAGACAGTTATACTTATCTATCAGCTTTGAGATCTTATGATCATGAATTAAAGAGGAAAAAACAAAAGCATTTTAGCCTAAAACAGAAAGAAAAAGCAAATTAAGCTTTTTTCTTTTTTCTTTTCTTTTCTTTTTTTTCCAGAATCAAATACACTCAGTTATCTTGCTTTTATACAGAACGCAGGAGTGCTTAGTATGAATTGATTTAAGGTGGCTGCTAGGAAAGCAAAAGGGAAGGATCTCACACTTAGAGTTGTTTCACACTATTCTTCCCCCCTTTATGCACTTCAGTTTCCTACTATAAGGAATTTTAATAGTGATGGGGCTGCACTGCTAATATTGATAACTATATGTTGCTGTGCCTATTTGTCAGTTTAATGATTACGAACATGAGAAAAATTGTTGCCTTCCTTCAAAGGCTGATGAGCTCTTCAGTACATTATTACCAGAATAAATATAAAAAGTAAAGCAAGAGTTTTCAGTGGAGGGAGTAATTAAACAACCTCACCACTGAATTTTAATTAGTGATACAAGGACTATTTCATTGCTCAGCTCTAAATGTGCTTTCTGATGAGGGCATAATATCTAAATACATCTTGCATAATGCTCGCTTTGGAAGACAGGGGAAAATTTTGGGTGTGAAGCAAGAGGACCATTCCCTCCGAGCTAAAGGTCTGCCCCAGACTAGACGACTCACAGCAGAAGCAGAATTAAGGCGCATAGATTTCTTTAGAAAACAGCACTGAACGGAGTGATGCAGTTGAGCCTCCCTCCTCTGAAAAGGCTCCAGGGTCACTCAGGCTGGACAACCTGAACACCTAGAAGCAACAGGGACTTCTGCTCAAATCCAGGTCAAGATTTCAGTACGTGCTGCTGAACTGTCAGCAAGACATGCAAAAATGAGTGTTCTTGAGGAGCAGCAAGTTCACAAGCAGCACTCAAGGGCTGTGTGGGAATCAAGGTGGTGAAGCAATTTGCAGGAAATCCAAAGACACAAGAAATTCTAAGGGACTCACCTTTGGTTACCTAAGGAAGTGACCTGATTGTAAGGAAAAATTGCTGCCAGATCCTCCTTAATCTAACAACAGAAAAGAAAAATCTGATAGTAAAAAGGATGAAATAGAGATAACGCAGACTCACATTTCCTCTAATATTAAAAGATCTAATGTAGTGAACAAATGATTTAGATGTTTAGTGGATATTAGAGAGACAATTTAATTGTGATTGATTGGCCCATCACGTAAGTTTTCAAAAATATGTCCAGATTATCTTCTGAAAAGATCAAGAAAAAGCTATAGTCTGATGGAATAAAGAACTAGAGTCTGTACTAGACAAAGGAGGGGGTAAGACTGTATGATTAAAAATCTTTTTTCTTTACCCCTTAGAAGCTCAAAGTGCAAAAACTGTTCACAGCTTAAGTCTTCTATGACAAACAAGAAGGAATGTAAAGTCTTTGCCAAAGTTTGAACTCCTCTGAAAGCTGTATAACTCAAACATTTTTTTACTTATTTTGTTGTCAACAGGAAACAATGTTGTGGTAGGCTGTCACAGTGTTTGCTGTAGCCCAGTAGTTCCCCAAATTTTTGGAGCTCAGACCATTGCCAACCTTTAAGAGTTCTCGCAATATTTTTAACTACATCTGTGTTTAATCATGTGAAATACAGTAATATTACTGTACAAATGAACATGTACCATCTGTACCACTGTACATGTACATGTACAATCTGTACCACTAAGGTGTACATTTACCATGAGCTCAAACATCATCAGTGCGCATTCAACATGCCTAGCAACCACTGCTTTTATTTCCTTCGTTTTAAATTCTTGTCCCGGTATCCTAGTGATTTATAAGGACATGACATTTTTTATTCAAAAAACCCCCAGCCTTTAACCTTCCTTAAAATAATTGCTGAAGTAAATTCAAAATGCTGCTTCATGCAATTGTATGGATACACATTTGTATGCACTTGTATATAAGTACAAATCTGTGGTATTCTGCAGTGTTATTGGACACAAAACTTCAGGCTGCAGCATTAATATGCAAAAGCTATTAAGTTCCTGAACACACTGCTATAATGAAACCCTTAATAGGATGTAGACTGCTGAATTAATAACATTCATCGTGATTATAGTGAGGTGCCAAGACTAATTGGAAAAGGTGTTTGATCATAAAAATAACTATCAGGGATTTTTTCCCTAATTTTTTTCCATAATGAATTTAAATGTGCAATGAATAGAGAAGGAAAGCAGGGGAGGTTAAAAAAATTATGCCTGGTATTGTGTGTTAGAAATACAAGTTATATTAATTGCACATTTATTTCAACAATCCTTCATGTTTTGTCAAATTTCTGTTTTTAAAGCCCCAGTCTAGATCAATCTTTCTGCAACAACAATGCTCTTAATAGAGTTACATAACTGAGCAAAACTGTTCAGAAGTGTTTCACATGTATGGTTGCTAGGTACCTATGGGGGGGGGGGGACAGGCAATTACGCCTTACATGGGAGTAACACTTCTGTTCTCCCAGCTTCTTACTGACTTGCAGCTTGAGACCTGTGTCTCTAACACATGCCTTCAGAGGTGGACACCGATAGGTTTTCCTGTCTTCTGAAGAATGGGCAGTCTGAAACATACTTCCAGTTTTAAATGGATGTGAAAACCGATTGAGTCAAAAATGTTCATGAACAGAAAAGAACGAGTTTAGGCTAATCACAATGAGTTCTTTTCCATGTAATCATTTTAATATTTTTAACTCAAAATTAATTCATGCTAAATTTGAGAAGCCAACTAAAAGAAAATGGTGATTTAATTTCCACCTTTTTTTGTTAGGAGAAATTAGTTAAAATTGTCCTTCCCTCAGGAACGTTATGACAAAACCAAAGGGGCGACATGGGGAAAGAAATCCTAGTGAGTGTAATTACTTGTGATATACAGACAGCAACTGCAAATGGGATCAGTTGTTTTCTTTGTCTGATAACTAGACTTGAGTATTTCATAGACGTTTCTGTAAAAAATACAATTAGGAAGTAAATAACATATTCTTCCTAACTTAGTGAGCTAAAAGGTTAGTCCTGAAAGATTAGAATTTGATCATTTTAAAACTGATATTAATCTACAATGAAACTGGTTCACATGGTTCAGATAAAAACCTTTCCTTCCCCCTTCAGAAAGGAGTGCCATAAGGTTGTTACGCAACACTTAATAAAATAAAGCAAAACAGAAGACACACATTTCCTCTAGTCAGCTTTAATATGCTTCTGGAGAGCTTAATGATTCCTTGATTGTGTAATGCAAGAAAAAGGGAAGCAGGAGCATCCTGCAGAATAACTATCATTCTTCCTGGGTTTTCTTCTTTCTTCACTTCTCCAGCTTTTCAGTCTCTATTTATATGGAATCCTTCCCATACTTCCAGTGTTTTTATTTCCCCATTCCTATGTCCTACCTCTGGAATAGCCTTAGGAGCTCATCTGGAAATGCGCAGACAATATCAATCAAGGGTCTTCTCCAGTGTATTTTGTTTTGCTGATCAATGTCAACCTCTGGTATATGGGCTACCTCTCCTCCTGATGCAAGTAACCATGCAAGTAGGAGGAAGTAAATCGAAGACTTTGAACTGTGCTGCAGACGTTACCCTGCATTTTCTATCGCATCTTTGACAGTTCAGGTCCAGTTGCGTGGGAGTATTTGTCTAGTAATATACGCCAGGACTAGAGAGGATTAGAGTATCAAATGATGGATCACCAATGTTGTTATATTTTCCTACTTCTATTCCTTTTCCCAGATAACTCAGACCCTTTAAATATGAAGATATTCGAAAATCCCAGTCAGCCCAGTCAGTCCCATACCCTTATGAAATTAAAGGCTGAAAGCTGCAGGAGGAAAGAACAGTTCATGGAGAAATCACAGAAATGAAGCTCCAAGAAAGAAGGAAACTCTGGTTAAATTTCCAATCACATTATTGTACTCATTCATCATCTTATTTGCTTATTTTTTTTAATGATTCTTTAAAAGAAATTAATTACTTGAGTTGTCTGTATGAAAACACATATACAAGCAATTACTTGCATACTTCTGTGGTACAGTGAAGGACTTTTTAGAACAACTCGCATATCCAGATTAGATCATATGAGATCTTATGAGATCCTTCTAAGATATGACAAGATCACAACTTAAGGTGGGACTTCTTCAGAAAACACCCTCCAAGTGCAGAGTAGATCAAAATTAGTTGTATTTACTTACAGTTCATCATTATGATATGGAATTCATTTGTAAAATAAGAAAGAAGCTTGTTATACTTTAATAAAGGTTGACAAATACTGCTTATACTGTGAAAATAAAGAAATTCAGATAATTTTAGGTACTACTTGTGGTACAGAGAATTTGAGTAGAAATTTGTAAGTTCTATAAATTTTGGGTACTAAATGAAAAATACTACTTAAGAACTAGCAGACATACACTTCTTAAAAATGAACAAGGTAGTAGAAAAACTGAAGAGATTTCCATCAGTGAATACTTCTGAAATAACTGAATATTGCAACTGAAACTGATCTTTCTTTTTCCCATATATGTGCCAGAATTACTAGAATTTTTTGATGACTGAAATAAATTTTTCATTTCATCTTTAAATGGACTGTTATTATAATATTAAAATCATACCATAATAGTCAAAACAAAGAGCTGAAAACAGTGTTTAACCTTATCATAAAGAGACAGTTTAATAATTTCAAAAAAAAAAAAAAAAAAAGAAAGAAAAGAAAGAAAAAAAAAACAAACTTTCCCTCCCTTTCTTTATGAGGTATGTGTTACTATAACTTTTCCTTTTATTCAATACCAAAAGAAATTTTGAAGTACTGGAACTACCTACAGGGTGTAAATTCCAAATTTAACAAAAATATTCCTGCTCAGCATTTTGTATGCCATCTTACACTGAGGACCAGTACACTTCAAGCAAGGAACTTCAGAGATAAAATTGGTTCAGCTTCATTACATTATCTTCTCATGCAAATAGGTGCAACGTTGCTTTTCTGATTCATTTATAAACATTGCATATTAGGCACAACTACAAGTCATCAGTCATTGTCCAATAGAAAGATGATATATCAAAACAAGAACAACAAGTTACAAGAAAAAATTGGTGCACTTGAATCACACTTCAAAATAATATACATGGGGTTGAGTTTGAGGAAGATAACCATAGTATTTCACTATTATCATTAAGGGGGGAAAAATACAGTCCCCCAGGGAAAAAATGAAACACATGCAAACACAAACAAAGTAGTGGGAGAGTGATCTGAAAGAAATTGTTGGATTGCATAAATTCGAAGGGGAGATGAAAAAAAAAAGAAGAAAAAAAGAGCCGTTGTGTCTATTTGGCTTTACACAAATAACTGAAGGCAATTTTATATCATTTATTCTATGACAGTGAGGAAGCTGAGGCAGAGAGCTGGCACAGCAGTCAACGTGGCAGCTAGAGCGTGGGCTAGGAGAAGGCACCATCAGTGCAGACATCAAAGGGAGCTACCAACAGCAAAGCCCTACAGCATGGTGAAGAAATGCAGCCAGAAAGAGAGGTTAAGTGGCATTGGTAGAAAAGGTTCTTGGTAGTAGGGAAGAAAATCTAATATTGAAATTACCACCATAATCAGAGCAATCAAGGCACTCCATGTTTTTCATTCCTTAATACTACCCTTACAGAGGTATATGAAGCTGAGTAAGAGATCCAAGAAATTGAAGAGTATCAAAACAATTCAAGGTTGTTAGTGATCCCTACAAACCACTCTTATACTTGCTAAGCTGAAAGACTTCCTCAAGGTCCTCAGAAGCTTATCGCTCATCACAATAAGGATTATTTTACACAACTTGCAGTGTCTTACACACCTTCCACATATACCTAGTAGAGCAGAATCCAGGAAGATGGAATAGGAAAGTCTCTCTAGGTGTTCAACAGATAACATCACTTAGTGCTACAAAACTTAAAGGGTATGAAAGCATTCTTGGAGGATCAGCTGTCCATAGGATGCTTTGGGGAATATTACTGCATTAGCACACAATGTGAGATAATAAAGAGGAAAAAAAAAAAAAAAAAAAAAAAAAAGCAACTTCTTAATAAATATTCCTCAAAATAAAGTATACAATTATAAAATGCATATTTTTAAACATTTTAAACGTCAAAATACCCCTCTAAGATATAACACATGGTGGAAATAATCATAGTGAAGGAAAGAATAGAAAGTGATACATATTTAAATATACCAAACCAACATGGTATCAGAACTAAAGGTGAAGAGAAGTTAGAAATAGTGGCCAGGGCTAAAGTGGAATCCCCTTTCTTACATGGAGTTTGACACAGGCAACTTCTATTAAAAATAAATAAATAACCAACACTGAAAGTTATTAAAAAGTCTAAAATTAAGTATGTACAATGTTTACAGAGTTAGCTTTTTTAACCTGTGTTTCTGCAAACTGTACTTTTTCCTTACATCTTTGGGAAAGGAAATCATTTCATTGACTTTAGGAGTATTTGAACAATTCCATGTATATGCATGTATTTTGGTCCTTGTAACATACATTTACTAGTAAAATCAGTGTAAAACTTTATTTAATTCTGCATAAGAAGAGAAAATGCCTTTTAGGGAAATGATGTACCTCAGCCACTTATGCTACAGTAGGGAAATGGATCTGTACAAGTAATAAACCTAGCTTCTCTAACACTCAACAAAAGAAGTAATTGTTAAATGTTGGTACATAACAATAGGGTTTTTACACCTTAGTAACAAATGGAAACATATTGGAAAAAGCTTATAAGTTACATGGAGTTACTGAAAATTTAATCTCATCTTGTATTGCCTTTAGAGTCCTCTTGGAATCGTAAATGCTCAAAGGCTATCAAAAAAAACAACTTTTTTTTTTGGTTTGTTTTATATTTAACAAGAGAGAGAGATGCTTTGGGAACAGTTTTTATTCTGGCAGTGTTTTACCGCTTGTATAATTTGGTTCCCGGACTCTGTCCTCTTTTAATTCCCTTGTCAACCGGAATCTATTATGGAGAACTAATGCCCTCATGGCACCATCTGGCATTATTTAATATGTAAAATCATCTTATAAATCAAATTATAATTTATAATTAAGCAGACAATTTGTATTTTTAATAATCAAAATCTCTATTAAGAAAAAACTCTGAATATATTAATGCACCATAGCATTTTTAAAAAATATATTTATGATCTTTGGCTTTTCTTTTTCTCTTGCTGTTTGAAAACAAGAGTTTTTATTTCAAATATATTAATTAAAATGCACCTTAAAATAGAGCATGAGGAATTTTTCCGAGGTTTTACAGAAATACACCAGTAGTGATATAGAAAGTGTTACCCCAAATAATGGATGTTTTAGAAAGTTTGGAGCATAGACAGCTGAACTGTAAATGGTTTTCTACTACGCTCATCGCCTATAGCAGTCATTATAGACATTGCATTGCATAGTGCTACGTAGCTATGATCATCAGGCAAAGCCCTCTCTTCCTTAGCATCCCCCCTCCTAACCTCTTATGTGTTCGGTTATGTCCAAGGAGAATCATTTTTACTAGCTACACACTAACTGCCCATACCTATTCAGTACCTAGTCTTCCTTTCATCTTAATACAGGAGAGAAAAATGCTGATCGTCCTGGGAATAGGGGAACACTGTGGACACTTGGACACACAAAATGGAGTAAAATTACCATTTTCTTCATATGAATTACTGTGTAAGTACAAATCATTGATGACTTTTTCAATCAGAGGTAATTCCTTGGGATTTTAACAATAAAGCTAGAAAAAAAACTCCAAGGATGAGAAATCAGTAATATTTGTGTCATGCTGCTTTACGTTACAGTCTGAACTCTGAGTACCAAAATATTGAGTGCATATCCACACACACACACACACACACACACACATATATATATATATACATATATACATATATGGAAGTAGCTAAAGATGGTTTTGGTCTGAACTCTCCAATGCTGTAAAACTGCTTCTTTCTGCATCATTAAGTCTCACTTCAGGAGACTTCTACCTCTGTGAACTGTTGGCAGTGGCTGCAAGACAAAAGAAAGGCTTTCAGAAATTAATGAGAACTAAAGAAGCTGTAACAGGATTAGCAGGCATCCTGTGGCAAATCCTGATAAACCTCTTGTGCTCAAAAAGCCCGAGGAAAGAGAGGAGCATAAAGACTGGGCTAGAGACATGCTTTAGCTCCCTTCAGAGGAGCAGCCAAGAGCAGACATCTGAGGCTCCTCACTTGTACCCACATCACAAACCGCGGGCTTAACCCCGTGGGAGCCATAGTCAAACCAAGGTTAAGTCTGATCTGTGTTGACAGGCAAAACTGAGACACAGCGATACAGAGGGCATTGGGGACTTGCAAAGAAGTGCTCTGAATCTGGCCTGCTGTCCCCATCCACCTCAGGTCATAAACCTCCTGAGCCCGGGGAGAGAGACCCGAGCAGGCAGTGTCAGAGCCCACCAGCAGGCTGGGTGCTGCAGTCATTCTGTGCTGACCACATTCAAACAAAAGTTACCTGCTTTCTCATACTAACCTCAAAACTGGCATTTTTTATTTAATATTTCCTGAAAAGTCTAAAAAACATTTTCAATTAGACATTTCCAACTATGTTTTTAAAACATAGTTTTCTTGATGGCTTTGCATGGTAACAACAAAATTTTACAGGGTCCTTTAAACAGCATCTTGTATAGGTAGTCCTACATTGCTCTTAGAAAATTCCATTTTTCATCCTTTCATAATTCTGCAGTACTAAGGACATATGCAAGAAATAGGAATTTCAAGGAGTGCTTACAGCACATGTTCCTCTGCTACTGCTTCCCTGCATGCAGGCATAATCCTCTGCTTGTAATGTCACAGTTGGTGCTTGTGCACAGAAAAGATTAATTTGTCAGAAACAGAGGATTACACATTTAACAGGGGCACAGTCAGGCGAACACAGCATACCCCCTGGGAAAGGCACTCCAGTGGCATGTAGATCTAACCTGCCAAGTCCTCATTCTCTGAGATTATAGAGAATCATAGAATCGGTAATGTTGGGAGGGACCTCTGGAGATCATCTAGTCCAACCTCCCTGCTCAGCAGGGTCACCTAGAGCATGTTAGACAGGGTTGCATCCAGGCAGGCCTTGAATATCTCCAGAGAAGGAGACAGAACAGTTGGGACAACCAGTGTAAAGAAGAAACAGAGATAATAAGCATTTCAGTACAATTTAGCTTTAAAAACTGCTATCGACATTAGAATGGAGAAAAGAAAAGTAATTTAGGAAAGCAGGATATTTGAATGCATGCAGAGCTGAGCTAGTATGTCCACACCAAATAATATCACATGAATATGATATTCAACTTCCTCATCCCTTCAGCCCCACTAACTCCAGCAAAAACCATCATTAAGGAGCAAGACTGCACCATTCTTTACTGGTATGAGGAGAGAGAAATCCCACTGTTCTACCACAGCAAGGACCAGGGGAGGTGGGAACGCAGCAATGACAGTAGTATGCTTTGGGGACATCATGTGCGGACCCTGCTCTCCCCAAGCAGCTGCTCTCAGCCTTAGTCTAGTGAGGCTGATGCCCTGACTTGGGAGCAGCCAACTCCAGACAGTATCTTTAGCAGCAGGACCCTGCCTTCGAGACCCTCCATGGTGCTACCAGTTGGTAGATATTGCTGTAACTCTGTGCTGATTTGGCCCTTTTGAGGAAATAATTCATGGCATATTGAAGAGTCAGAGCAATAGGAAGAGTCTCACACCCAGGTACTTCTAAAGTGGTAAGTATCATACAGTAAAGGCTGACGATATTTGCGGGATACAGGCTGTCTCCTGCCTGCACAGACGGGAGTTAAGAAAGAGAGTGAGGCATGTTAGGTCTTTGCCATGGTTTTACACTCTGCTCAGCAAACAGCTCCAAGTGACCTGTGAAGCAGGACGTGTTAACGTTGGGAAGCAAAGCATGTTATTCCTATGCCTGCCAGACTTTTTGTACTTGTTAGGACGAGGCCCAGGCTGCAGGAGCCTCGGGATCTCGAGTGAAATACCTGCAAGAGGCAGCAGTTCCCAGCTGCTGCTTCCACCAGCTCCCAAATTTCAAGGCGCTGGCAGCTGCTGCCTCTGATGAAGTCAAGACAGTGTTAGGAAGATAACAGGTGGCACCTTGCATCTCCGAGAGGTGAAATCTCTCTCTTCCTTCTCAGCACTTTGGGAAAGCCAAATTCAGATCACATTGGGGAGAGGGGAGGGAAGCACACACAAAACAAGATTTCTGTATGAAAAGAAAAAGAAAGGCCTCTCTCCAGTCTCTGCAAAGATTTTTGCAAACAGTAGCATATGTGCAGCATTTGCCTTCAAATCCATTTGTATTTTTCTCTGACTTCCAAGAGCTTTTATTTACTGCATAATGAGTCATATAAGGAGCTAAAATAAGACATGCAGCTTACCCTTTACAAGGCCTTTTACTAGAGGCTGGACAGAACACAGATGAGATCCTTGTTTCTTATAATACATAAATAATTCCCAGTTACCAGACTGCCCATGACAGCAAACCTGAAAGCAAGCAGTATAGAGATAGTATCTTTTCACTGCAGTCAATCCCCTTGTGTCTCCAGCCTTCCTTGGTCAGCAAAGGTAATGTATTAAGCAGGAGATTGTGGAAATGTGCTTGTACACCATGAGGTGTCTGTTTAGCAAGCGGCTTCACATGCCCTCCAAAGCAGGACTAACTAGCTTTGGGAGGCAAAACACGTTATTCCTGTGCCTATCAGATTTTTTCGTACTTGTTAAGACAAGGTCCAGGATGCGTGAGCCTTGAGACCTTGAGTGAAATGCCTGTGAGACATGGCAGAGAGAGGTAAATCCACACGGTGTAGTCTGGTATATAATTCATAGCGTATACCACATTCAGGATGCACAGGTGCTCACGAAGCTGCAGTTGCAGTCACTCTAACATCTCTTTACAGCATTTTAGGGATCACAACCTCCATTCACTTAAGCCAAGTGGCTTCACCAGTTTACACGAGGTATGTAGCTGAGGCTGCAGAAAGAAACTCAAGGTGGATGAATAAATGAGAGCAGGAATCTGCGCACCGCTGAGCTGCGCAACTTGAACCGACAGCAACTCATCTAGCCTCAGCCACAGGGGTGTGCCGAGACTTTCATACAGCGGGGAGCGAGGAACAAGCCGGAATTGGCTTCCAACTTTGTTATAAAGCCACGGGGAAGGACAACTCACTCGCAGCACTGCTAGCTGAAATGTAGGCACTGACAGCTAGCAGCCCCAGGTGAAAACCCTGTAGGTTAAAGGGAAACTCTACTGAGAAGCCTGGGATGCAATTGAACTCTGAGTCCAAAATGCAGTCTTCACTAAATTTTTTAAAAATAGTCATGCTTAAATTTACAGTGAGTTCCATCCTAACAGACAATAAGTAGTCACTTCTGTATTTAACTGAATATCTGTGTTTAAATGAACTGAGTAGCTCTGCTACTTTTTCCGCAGCTTAGGAAACTGATGCAGGATGTGGCTTTATGAGATCCCAAATGCCTGGAGGAAGTTTTATTCCACAGTTGAGATACATGCTTAAACCTGTGCCGGTTTGGATAACCTGAGCACTTGACCCTTTTCAAATCACATGAGTTAAGTCCTGCTTGAGCTGGCATCTATAGGAGTATGTATATTGCCACTAACAATGCCATACTGTATATTATTGTAGGAAAGGAATACCTACAAACCTGCAGGATACCCTGCCACTAATTTATTGCTGCTGGCACCACTTTCTGCTTTATATATTAAACAGATTTACTTTTCAAATACTCTCTGAATAAATATATGTCTAATGGGGAATATTTTATCAGATGGACGTTTCAATGAAATATTTTATTTCCAAGGTGGGACGAATGGAAAGTAGCTGAAGAAATATGCTGATAATAAAATACGCAGTCAAGGAAAGCACTTTGATAGCAACAGCAGCAGCTGCATGAATGACTTGCAGAAAAGAATAAGTTGTGTTTATAAATAAGCACATGAGCATAACATTAATAGATACATTTAATTGAAACCTGTAAAGCCTGTGAGATTTTTATCTCCTACACTTTAGCATGTTTTTTTCCTGCAAAGAACTCTGTGGAGAAGGAAAATTTGTGAAAAGCACACGGTATGGAATAAAAGACAAAAGCCGACCTGCTTCATGTTTACATCTTTGAGGTGCTGGAAGCATATGTCTAACTTTTTTTTTTTTTTTTTTTTTTTTTTAAGGGGGTTTGCATTGTGAACCCTCTCCCCTTCCCCTGCACAAAGTGGCAGCAACTGGCAGCATAGCTGACTTTGCTTGGAAGTAAGTCTGACAGGGATGAAGGGAGAAGCAAGACACAGGCAAAGACCTGCCTTCTCCCAGTTCTCATCAGTTCCTGTATGGTGTGGAAGAACCACAAAGTAATAGAGCAGAGCTTAAATTTTCTTTATGATTCAACTTTGCATTTCTTTCCCTTGAACAGTTTATTTATCCTGGAAATTTGACTTAGCTTTGCAATTTTCTGGTCCTTGTTGCTGCATAGGGATAGCAATATCCCTGTTTTTTGTGCCCTTTTTCTAACTTAATACTTGATGTATCCTAAACCTTAACTTGATTTAACATTTATAGGTTAGCTGTAAATTAGTACCAAAGCATTCATCTCCATCTGCCTGAAAGCTAAAGCAACATTATGTTTAATGGATACACAATTTGTATGTGTCCAGTTTGTGCTGTAAATAAAATCTGCTTAATCACCCTAAGGAAGTGATTCCCTCCTTTCTCTTATATTTCCCATAAACCTCCATCACCCTTAAACTGTGGCACATTGTCTAAAAATATTATAAGCCTTCATGCCTCCAATGCTACTTAGTAAATATATTCTGAATCTAGCAGAAAAAATGTTTCATCAGATGGTCAGCTTGGTAAAATATTTTACTTCTAAGAGGGGATGAACAGCAGGCAACGAAAGAAATACAGCTATAATAAAAGACAGAAGCAGTGAAAAGGCTGTGGTAAAATCAGTATAAACGTCACCTCCCAAACAAAATAAATTTTCTTTATAAATAAATACTGTAAGAATAACATTAATATCTTTAGCTGAGAGTGAGGAAGTGTAAGAATAGTAAAAATTGTACTCTCATATAAGCATACTTTGCTCTTCAAATGCAGGAGATATGAATGCCAGTTGTGGTACTTTGTTAATTTAATTCCAGCTTGTTCTGTGATGAGTTTTTCAAAAGAAGCAAAGGACGGCCACCATTGCGTGGCTCAGCAAGACAGGGCCAAAAGCCAATGGCTGGTTAACTGGTTTGGTAGCCAGCAGACTTCACTTAAGTCATTCTTGACTGCTGACCTCATGCATGGTATCAGTTGGTTTTATCTGTGTCTGTTCACTTGCCTTCTGACTCTGAATGAATATAAAGAAGGCTGATAACATGAAAAGTACTCAGAAAAGCGTCAAGCAGTGCCTTTCACTATAAGCCAACACAGATTAAAACACCTATTCCAATAAGACTGTGAGGGCCTTAGATAGGAAGTGATTTATAGGACACTGCTGATGTAAGAAGCATCTAGTTTTTGGATAAGGTAAAAGGAGAAGGAAGGGAAGCTGAGAAAGTTGACCAAGCCTCATGCAGAGAGTCTATCTGTCCAGCCTGATTTCTATATTGTTTTTGCAGTGGGATAGAGAGTTTAAGGTAACTCTTAAGACTGGAAAGACCTGGGTTCAATTCCCTGATGTACCACAGAGCCACCCTGCAACTCTGAAAAAGTCAAATGGGTGTAGATCTATATAGATATCTTAGATATCCAAATGTTACTGATTTCAAGAAAACATCGACTTAAAACTTAAGTAAAATTAAAATGAAGTTAAAATTGCTGAAACAAATAGAGCAAAAAAAAAAAAAAAAAAAAAAAACAAGCAAATTAGAATTTGCATTAGAATGCAAACAACCAACAAAATAAATTTAGGTAGTTTTGCTTGTTGTTTGTAGAAAGAGCAGAACAACAACAAAAGTCTATTTTTCTTTAAAAGAGGAAAACAAGGACTCAGGGTTATATATATTTTGCAAGCATCTTGCTGGCTCATGGCCACCCTTATTTCAGATGGATATGCTCATTTTGTCTAATTTTGAACCTGTTTCAAGGTTGTACTGCCATGTTCAGCAAACCCCAAACCAGGAACCTGGGAGAGCTATTCCCATCACAAGGTCATTGTAGTTCTACTTAAGTTTAGTAAAACTGTATATTTGGATACTGGACACAGTCTAGTCACACTGCCTTAAAACTATGTGCAGCCATACCCTCTTTTCCACACCCTTACAGAGCCCAAATCTCTCATTTTCTTTTTTGACTTGTATTTAAATAGAAAGACCACTGACAGATGCCCATTTCCACAATAACATTTAACCAGAATCCAAAAAAACACTCTGAGATATCTATTCACAGCAACTGCAGTCTTCATCCAATAGTCACCCAAGCCTCAAACAGCTGCGCAGATGGAGGTGTTCTGCACTGATGTGTCTGGCCTTGCTCAAGTTCTGCTTTTGAATCAGAAATGTGGAGGAAAAATTCCACCATCCCCCCCCCCCCCTCCCGTGGACTACAGGCTTCTTCACCAAATTTTATGGAAAAAACTGCTAGAGTGATACTGGGAATGTTAAGGAAAATAATGTGAATACTGTCAAAATGTTTAGCTGTATGGAGAACAGTAAGAATAAAAGGAAATTTGGAAGTTTCCTTTGAGGGAGTAATTCCTCCTTCCTCCTCTTATGGCATCCCCACCCCTCATCTTATATCCACACACTTTTTCTCACACTCACAATGACAAGATAATCCTTTACACATTCTCCTGTGGAAGTAGTGACCTGCTGGATAATTAATTGATTGCAGAGCACTAAGTAATTTAAAAGCTTTTCCTTACTTTTTTTGTGGTTTGTTATTTTGTTTTGTTTTAAATCAAAGTGCAAGCTAAAGATTTTTTTTGGAATGGGGTGTTGCAGGGACAGTTTATCTTGGGCAAAATTAAAATCACATAAAAACAATACCACACTTCTGATATAACAGTTTTTTCCTAAGATCAGAGACTGAAATGACATTGTCATCCTCTAGAATTATAACAGTGTGACACCTTGTAGCGTCTGATGGCCTTGCTACTGTCCTCAAAATGGTGAGAAGACTTTTGGGTTTTAATTGCCAGAAAGAAAAATATCCCCCTTTATATATAAGAACAGTTGAACTCCCTCTCCTCCTTCACAGAAGCTGTAACATTTTGACTTAAGGCAGACTTCACTTAGCCTAGGAAATGTCAGGTCAAACAGAGTAGATGGGGAGAACAGAATCATATAGGAGAAAGTCTTTAGCAAACTTCGCCGTAGAGATATTTACACAAACTCAATGTACTAAGGAGAAATACAAGTGAGACAACTACACATCGGAAATGAGGAGCTTAGTACTAAACACTATCTCCTGCTCTCTGCCCGTTATTCCTTTTCTTTGCCTTATACTCTCAGCCTGGAAACAACAACTATAACAAGGCAGAAGTGAAAAATCAGAAAAGGAAAAAAAATCTAACTCCAGCTTCTGTTGTTAAACGTGTTTCCTTATATTCACAGCATGCAAGATTCTTCTAGGCAGATTCCCACGCCACAGCACATTAGACCATGCATGAATCCTTTGGTGGTGTCTACTCTTAAGGCTGATGCTAGAAAGAGAGTCAACAATGCAAGCTAAGATTTTAAGCCACATCCTGATGGAATGCACAAAGCAATTTCGTTCACAAGGAGCAGCCAGCTAACAGAATAGAAGCAGATGGGTGATCTCAAATTGCTTCAGAGATAAAACGTGGGAAGTTCACAGTGAGCCAACCACATCACTGCTAGATATTCCAGTGTGCTTTTATGGCTGGAAATACTCTCCACTTATCTTCTCCCTGCACCTTTTTGTGTTAACAGCTACAAAGCTGACACACACACACACACATACACACACATGCATGCACCCACACATGGGAACAACAATAAAAGAAAAACAAAACAAAAAACCCAGTCCCTTATTTTGTCTGCAAAGGAAGCTGTCTTCCTGTCACCCTTTTTCCTGTGTGCCATACACATCCATTCTTGTCTTGGTTCTTCAGATCATGTTTAATGTTTTCTCTGTGCATCTGAGGGCAAATTCAGCCATCAGTCTTGCTCCAGTTGTTACTCTTGAAGGCAAAACACTCATGAGAGGTACCAGTCCAGGAACATACTGGTCCTCTATATTGCAGGTGCAATAGCCAGTAAAAATAGGGCAAGCAAACTGCCATATTTCCTTGAATGATCTCCCAGTAATTCTGATCTCAGGAAGATTATGTAGTTTTTGTGTATTCCTCCAAATTCAGTGAAGACCCTCAATAAACAGTCAGGACCAGCCATGTAGGAGTGAGAGAAATCAGTTGGTCCATAGATCTGGCCTTTATGTCTGTAGTTAGACAGAAATAAAAAATACACTTGGTTGACTCTTATTTTAGACAGAGTCGATATGATTGAAAGAAGCAAAATGTAACAGATTAGTTTAGGAAAAATTTTTGGAATCAAGAAGAACATTCAAAGTACTTTCTTGTCAAAATTTTTCATTCAAGATGTAGCTTTTAAAATATTATTTAAAAGAATCTTGAAAAATAATTTTGAATATGACTGTAAAATTTTTATTTTGCATTTTTTCATAACTAACTAATTTAAAATAAGAAAATCAGCCATTTTTCTAAGTAAATCTTGTTACTTGAAAACTGAGCCAATGCCAATTCTTTATAGAAGAACCAGGTGCAACATCTACCTAGGTTCTCTTTACCACATCCTTTTTAAGACTAGCAGTGCATATGAACTACTGTTACTTTGTATGTGTTTGCTAGTTGTCAGGGATACATGGGTTGCTCACTGCTTTCGCCACCTGTAGCACACTACATTTCATTGCTGTCTTTAGCACTGTTAGGCCAGAGCTGCTTCTCAGGATTTGCCAGGTTGTTACACTACCACACAAGGTCAAGTTTGATGGTATGACCAAATCGCTCAGCTCTAGTAGTCTGTTTCCAGGACACACGGGATTTTCTCAACATCTCAAGGGAAACCACAGCAATACTAATTTGCAGTTTTTCTTAGGACAATGGATTTCCCCACCTTCTCAAGCTGCAAGCCCAATTGCAAACTCATTCCCTCAAACAGCTGCAGGAAAGGAGGAATCAGGCCAGAAATTTGCTGACCCTTCTGCCAGATCTGATGGGCTATACATAGAGAATAATCCCCCATCAGGTGACCCCTAGAAGAGTAGTCCCACCCTGCAGTCTCCCTTGGGGAGCAGATCATTACAAGACAAAATATCCTCTCCATCCCTGATCTTTGGACCTTCATGACTGCAGTCATATATTTCTCCTCTTTCCTTTGCTAACACAGATGGTGTGCAAGAACACAAATGTCGTAGGTATAGCGCTTGAATAATTGTGCCATCTGAGATTCTACTTGCTTTTCTTTTTGTACCTCATAGCTACAATTTTACTGGGAGATCTCTGCTGTCAGCTGCCTACAAAGCCAACATAAATCATTCGCTAAGCCATATCATGTTTATAACTATTGTGCCAAATTAAACCCTGGTGTAAGCACATGCAACTCACAGCCATGGCTGGCTGTAATCCATTGCATCTAGAAAGAAACATTTGTTATACTCCCAGTGATACTTTTATACTGTTACCTTAGTAAAGACTACAGTTGGTGTAAATCAGCACATTTTCATTGCCTTCAGTGGATCTATACAGACATAATTCTTTTTCATCTTTATCTCCCATCATACTTGTGATTCAGCTCCTATATTTCCTGCTTAGTTACATTGTTCCTGCCTGTGTCAGACTCTCTATATCAAAACTAGATTATTTTTTGTAAAGGTTTTACATGTATTGTGAGCATGAGCATTGCGCTCGGTTAGAGCAGAGCCCATACAGCTCAGTCTCCCAACTTCAGTGGGGGTCTGTAGCTAATTGGGAAATACAATAATGGGGATATATTGAGAGTGATCTTTTTCCTCAGCACTTCCCTGGTCTATTATAATTAGTGGTACAGATACATCTGGAGTTGGCAGTAATATCCAGGCTATCTCTATTAAGAGAGGGAATTTATCTAACCCTTCAGTCAACCCACTAGTATTTTAGCCTTAAATAAAATGCTCTGTCAGTAAGATCTGAAGGAACCTTGCACAGAGATAGGCATGGGCAGCACCCTTTCACTGCTTGCTCTAAAATGGGTGCATCTGAAGTTCCTGGAGCCACCTTTCACAAAGTCAAACTCAGAGGGAGTGAAGGTAGTCATACTACTTCATACTACTTTAAAAGACACCCCAGAAAGGACCCCCCCCCGAAAAAAAAAGGTTATTAGAGTCTATTTTTCATCCTACATTTACACTTAGCTTTGAGATAAATGGAAATTGGTGGTGCGTAGGACAGCGCTGTGCAAAACTGAAGGGAATGTAATTTCCTGGCACCAAACAGAAATATTGTACTTGTGGTACCTGTCCCTAAGGCTGCTTTTTAAGGCTTCTGTATATCACTGTCCACCTAACACATGTGAAAAGACACTTCAGAAAACAGACCTAAACTCCATTATGGTTTTTAAGAATAGCAGTAATTCTGTTTCTTCAGCAATAAGACTCAGCAAACTCAACTCAGCAAACATGCAGAGTAATAAGAAATTATAAGCCAGAAGCAACTATCTATGAGACAAAGCTTCATTAAATCTGCTGGAAGGATTATTACATGCCAAGTGCCTACTGTTTTTCTAGCAGCAGCTGGCTCCAGGTGCATTCTCAAATGTTACGCATTATCCCAGGTCCTTTCTGAACCTAAGGTACTTTCTCCAGTCCCATTAATAATACTATGAGGTTTGAATTAGTGCTTGTTCCCTAATCTGAGCAGAAGAGTCTTTGAAAAATAGAGGCTTCGAAATGGAGTGATCTCACTAAAGTAATATATTCTACTCCTGTAATTTTTTTCTTCTTCTTTTTTTTTTTCTTTTTTCCTGGTGTATGTTCATTAAATTGGCATCCTATGAAGTAGGGCCTTAGTTTCAAAAGGCCTCCTTTGATATTCAGATGTTTATAGAATGTTCACTACTGCTTGCTTGGTTGAAAAGCTAAACTATTTCTTCCTACTTTCAGGTCATTTATACAGAGTCATCTGGTGGCTCCTGCAAACATGCTTGCAAATCCCTGGGTGATCAAACTTTATTTTGTTCTTTTTTCACATGCAGTTAACCTTTGAAAATCATTTCCAAAGACTATTCTGAATAGTAGAATCTCAGCTGGAGTTTTTTTAATGTCATGACATAAGATTTATCTTTAACACATATTCTGATTTTCTTTGCTTTGCTTTCTCTTTGATTTAATATTTTCTTCTGGTGTTTTGCTTTATGTAACATTATGCTTTTTGTGACCATACACCATTTAGGATGGCTTGCAATGAAATTGCTTTATCATAATCAGTGCCTTGCTATTCTGCAAAGCTGTTCATTGGTGAGGAAGGATGTATGTCAGGAGATAAAAAAGGAAAAGAAATGAGATCACTATCTAATCTTTCCCCTGAAAGAAAAAGGTGCATGTTTTCCTGCAAAATGTTCACCATGGTGGGGTGCTTGTGAGTATGGTGAGTAGAAATTTTAAAGGGACCACTAACCACTGGGCTGTTAATTGGAGGTGTATGGACAGGTATCACCTCATTGCTTTGCCGTTAGGAAATGTCTTCCTCAAGCAATATGAGGCAACAGTGCTTGGCAAATTTACTGTAAAAGGTAGAAATGCAATGCTATTAAGGGGAAAACTATAAGCTTAATAGAGATTTCACTAATGAGTTGGTGGCCAGGTTTTTAAATGCTGTGACTTGCATGTATTTGGGGGAGCGCAGAAGGAGTGGCAGAATTGATGGGCATTTTCTTCCCGTCCTGAGCAACCAAGAACGCAGCCTGAATCCCTTTAGCACAGTACAAACTGATCTGCCCCTAGATGAGCCCTGGAGGCTTCCAGTTATTGTTCTGGACAGAGTCCCAATTGTCTGAGATTTTGCCTCAGAACAAATTAGCAAAAGTCAGACAGATAATCTTGAACTTATATAAATTAATCATGAAGAACATAATTTACAGTGGAGTCCAGGTTGTGTTGATTGGTCAATTACTTTGTGTTGAAGGACCAGGGTTTGGCATATATTTAAAGAACAGTCAATTTATCTAGTAACTCAGTTCCCCTCTTTGATCTCAAAAACAGAAACAATAGACTGCTTAATATGCATAAGATTGGCATTCCTGTAAAGTCAGGTCCATATATACATGAATGGTAACAGTGCGGTTTAGTTCAGCATGAATAATGTTAATTACAATGAAGTGTAACTGAGTGAAAGAGTTACCAGAAAAAGTCTAATTAAGTTATATCTTTGAAGAGTTCATTGCATCCTCAGATACGGACCACATCCCCATCCAAAGCAATCTGATTCAGCTATGCTGGCTTCAGCAGCACTCTTCCAATTTACATCAGCAAAACATGACATCTTTTAAGTGCTGACCGACTCTGCTTCTGTTAGGGACCATTTCTTCGATACTAGGGACTCCTACTACATCTAAAACAATCCCACTTCCACTCTGTTTTGACCACAAAGAACACCTTTTCAAAAAGATGTATTAAGAAAAGGAAGGACTGACAGCAAGCAATCCATATGGTAAAACATGAGACCAACAGGCTTTGAATAGAAAGTCAGAGTATATTGTAAGGGACATGCAAATTATCCATCCACATCCTAACGAAATAGTAAATAAATGATTCGTTTTTAATAAAATATGAGTAGGTGTGTTTGCATATGCTACATTTGTGAAATCATGAGGGAAAAAGTTATTATCTGTAGAGCAAAGACGGTCTTGTGAGACTAATGTGTCTATATATAGCTATATCATAAGGTTATGATAAATAGATATAATGGGATACCTCAATGTGGAGTCCATCATTTACTGAGAGATTCTAAGTGGCCAAGGCCTGTACAACCTGCTCACTGCCTTTGGCAGAGAAAGCAAGAATTCAAGAAAAACAAAAAACAAACAAAAAACTCAACAGCCACTGTCACAACAAAAATACCTGAGGCACTGACAAAGTCTAGACATTTTTGCTGCAGTAGTTTAACAGTTGATCAGCTCCAGCTGTGAACTTCAGCTTCCATGTGAAGGTTGCCCTCCTTGGCACAGGCACAACCACAGGGAATGGACACTGGCTTCTCAGCTGCTATATTTCACAGTCTAATATTTCATACCGCAGTGCTGGGGAAGGTGGGTTTGTACTGGGATTGTGAATTGTGACAGCTGAGGGACAGATCCTGCCTTCTCCTTTTCCAATTCTACTATGAATGGTAACTTGCCAGTAAGTGGACAAGACAAGTGCATGCCTTTGCTTTTGAAGGCTGAGACTATTTGCCATTTAATGTGATCCCATAAAAGCACAGCAGAACCATTCTGGTAGCCTAGAAGTGTAATCTACAGACACAAAGAGAGAGAACACAAAATCTGAACATCTTCAGCAACCATCCCAGCCAACCATGGACACTCCTCAGTTCTTGCAAGGCATTTAATAACTGCAGGATCGAAATCTACACACTCACACATCACCCCATCCAACACAGTTGACTAACATTGACACAGCAACTCCCACAGTCAAAGCCTAAGGTAGGAGAAGCTAGCAGAAAATGACAATCCTAAGTATGCTATATCAGGGGGGTTCAACCGCATACCACAGCTCTTGTGTGCTTCTGACTTGTTGGTAACATGTTGTATAATAATTTCTGTCATCTCCTTTCATAATTTTACTTCACAAAATTTTGATAAGATATTTTAATTGATGATAATTAAAGGAATTTTTTTGTGAGTAAAATAAATGTGATGATTCTGCAGAGCAAGGCTTTCCCTCAAACAAAGGCACTTTCACTGATCAGCTGTTACTAAAACCTGAATAAACTTTACTGTGAACTTTCAGGCTCACTTCATTTACTAAAAACAGATCTTTCCTGCAAAGACAGGAGCCCTGCAAAGTGATGTGCATTTCCAAGCAGTGTGTGGGGTTTGGGGGGTCTTTGGTCATTTTAGGGAGCTGATTGTTCATTTTTTGACTTTAGTCTGGATGTTTCAGAGGAAGTATTCACGGACCACTTTGGAGCAACTTAGACCTGGAGAGAGATGGGATGTGTGTGCCACAGTGTCAAACTGAACAACTAAGTGAACAGCTGGATTTGGGATCTATCCTTGACTCTACCACCAATCTGCAGTGTGATCTAGAGAAATGCACCTTGTTTCTTGCTTCCATTGGTTTTCAAGGAGTAAAGACAGCAAAACTGTTTTTAAAGATAGCAAAACTGTGTTTACTCATCCTTTTCCAGCCCTTGAATAAGGACATCAAAATAAGCTCGCAGGAATTTAGATGACCAGTTAATCCAGTAAAAGTTTAACATCCAAACGTTCCTCCTACAGGTTCTCCCTCTGCCCCAGAAAACTACTGTAATACAAACAATATTAATATAACCCACTTGTTTTGGAGAAGTGCTATGAGTGCATGTTCCTCTTGAGCATGCATAGGATGGAAATTAGTCATTAATCAACTGAATCCCCACTGAACCACTAACCTAATGCAGCAAAATGAATGATGGAAGGAAAAATAAATGCTTCTGAATTAAACAAAGCAGAGATATTGTATCAACTAAAACATAGCGCACAGGCAATTCATGGTGGGAAGGGTGCTGAGGAATCCTTTTTAGATTTATCATTTGGACTATTAATACTGATGGTCTGGGCAGAAGCAGGAAGGAAATCAGTCTTCCATCCTTCAGTGCAGAAACTGAATATCAGATGATCTAGAAATAAACATTTCAGATGCTGTTGTGTCTCAAGTGAAGCTGAGACAAAGAGCAATTTCTTATTCTTTTGCTTGCTTTCCTTACCTAAGGAGAAGCCTGTGTTGTCTGCCATGAAAAAGACCTTGTGTACCCTCAGGATCTGGAAAATGGATCCTTCTAAGGGGAAATACATCCTAACGGCTCAGTCTATGAAACAAACTGCTATTTCAGGGAAGGTGAGGGCTAGAAAGAAATATGCTTTTTGGTGAAGTGATTCTGTATCTTTCTTTCTGAGGAAGCCTTTGCTTTAATGAAGCTGGTCCCAAATGGGTCAGAAGGGTTTCAGCAGGATTTGATGCAACACAGGAGTTCCCAAACCAGAGAAATCTCTACTCCTGGGGATGGTGGGAAATAAGTCTGCACTCTTGGAAAATGAGAACTGGTATATGAAGTTCGATTTGCCCTACCTCTGGGACACAGAGATATTGCCAAAAGCCTGAATCACACCTGGCACAGTGGCAGCAGCAGATGAAGAGAAACTCGGAGTCTCCACATGGCCCTGTCCTGCTGGGCACTTGACATTTCAGTTCATTATGAAAAGAAATATCTTCTAGTAATAAGAAGGGACAAGGGGGAATCAAGGACAGAGCAACCTCAAGCGTTCAGTCAGGCCCCACTTACATTCTTTTTGGCAGCACAGGTTTTGGCTGAGCCCATGAAAATTAGCCTCAGATTAAAAATGGGCTGCTCTGAGCTTCATTAGCTGTAAACAATCCATGCTTCATTAAAGGGTGAGAGATCAAGGCACTAACAGCTCTAAAAAAAAAGAAAAGAAAAAAAAAGAAAAAGTTGCGCTAAACCAAGAACTGGATATTAAAGGTAAAGAACAGGTAGTGCTACAGTATGGGAGGGAAGATCAGAGCTACTGAGATGCAAATTCTCCCAGCTTTATATTAAACATGCTGGAGCTTGCAGCTAATGAAAGTTTCAGCCACTGATGAGAGAACAGATTAGGATTTCAAAAAGCATTTGAAATCAGTAAGGATCAAATACTGTTTCTGGCTAAGTTTACATGTGGCCTTTCCACTTTAACTGCATGCCAAAGAAAGGAACATTTTGAGCAGTCCTACATGCACCTTTTTCTCTTTGAGAACAGGTTCTTGCAGACCCTTTATGGTATCATCTAAAATTTCTCACACACATTCCTCTCCCCATACTAAGAGTTAAGTTTACGCTTTGCTAGCAGAGTTAAGTAGACTGCCCTGGGACTGAGCAGACATGTAAGCGAATAAGATTCAGACCAAAGAAATAAGCTGTTGCAAAGGGCAGCCCCTACCCCTGTGCCAAGCAACAGGGAAAATTGGCTCCAAGCGCTTTCTGATGCTTTATTGAAATGTGTTGGCTTCTCAGCACAAGAGAGCTACCCTTTGGTTTGTACAACAAAATGTAAACTCACAGCTCTGTGTACATGATTTTGGATAATCAAAAGCAGCAAGCATGCCAGAAATCTGTTTACTCTATGCAAACAGTGTTACCTTGTATTGGTTTTCTGGGCACATTTTAACATAAATCTGACATTAACACTAGCTTGCCTGCTACTCCTTTAATTGAGAAAACAGTGATTTACAGGCTGTGTTAACACAGGACACTTTCAGACTAACAACTCTTGGTCCCTCCTATACAGCGATGAGGCATAGGAACCTTTACATGCCAGCTTCCTTGACTGAGCAGATCTTCTGTTTGTTTTCCCTCTTTTGGAGGCTCTGCCGTATTACTGGCCTGTTTTTTTCCGCATTCTGTTGGAATACTTTGCTGCTTTTCCAGGTAAGAGAAGAATTGGTGAAATTTTTTTTTCTCCTGACATCCTAACAGGGATGATGGCAAGGGGTCATTTAGGAGACAGACTACTACTCCTTTAATTTATTAGATGTCATATAATCACTCAACCCTCATTTCAGCACACTGAAAGCAACTCAAATCTGCCTCCCCAAATGGAAACACATCAAGTTTATTCACAGCTCATATGACCTCTGTTTCCTCTCAAGTTAAATCCAAGTTCCTCCCTGCTATTCTGTTTGATGACTTCAAATGTGAAAAAAACACACAAACAACAAACATACCACATCAAAAACCACACATTCACTTTAACCTTTTTGCATAGGTATGTATTTCTAATATGTATTTCATATGTATTTCTAATAGTTTCTAATCTTTTGCTTCAGGTGGAACAAAAAACCCATATAAGAACACTGAATACCCTGTGCTGCATGTTTTTGGTTTTTAGGTTCTGAACATAATCTCACACTAATCCAGTTGCAGGTGTTTTACGTTCGATTTCAACAAAGAAAATATCAAAGACAAACATTGCAGTTCACTCTCTACCAACCTGTTAAACAACCATCCTATGACCTGTGAACTATTTGCCTCTTCTCAGCCTACTTAAGCCAAGCCCTGACCTCTAGTCATGCTCACATACAGGACGTATCAAAATAGTAAAAGACAGCTCCCTGGGAAAACAAGAGGTATGAGAAACCCACTTGCTCTGAAAAAGAGTGAGAAGAAATATGTAATGTCTCTATGTACATCCCAGACTGTCGACATACCCCACACCCTGCCTCCAGGTTGTGGCCCTCCCCCTGTGTGGCTGCAAACGTACCCTGATAAGAGCTGTGTGTTACAGGACTTGCTATTGACTTCCCTCTTAACATTACTTCGGTTAGAGGGCAGCTACTCTGTATTTATGGGTGCCTGTTCCAAATCCCCCCGGCTCCATAAAAGCAGGAAAGTGACTTTGAGTACACAGCAAAAGAAAAGTCATTTTATGGAATAAGAACTGAATAGACAAGTAGCAGCAATTCTCATTGTGGGAAAAGAGGACCCAGAAGCAAAGACAAGCAGCACTGGGAAACAGAAACAGTGAATCAGAAACCTGTCATTGCTGATGTCGTGACAAGCTGCTGCTCTAAAACCTAGTACAAATAAACAGGATCCCAAAACTTATTGGGAAATTTGCAGTTGGGGTACAAGAAAAGGGGGGAGAGAGGAAGAAAGACAGCGAAGGAGATAGTCTAGAAATATTGCTGAAGAGATTATTTGCATCCTATAAATTAAATTTTACAAATTAAGCACCACGTTTGTGTGCACACCTATGGAGCTACGAGCAGGGGGCTCTTTTTCCCTCGTTCAGCAATAGGTAATAATCAGCCCCAAGGACAAAAGTCCCTTTTCTCAAGACCCAGCGGCTAGCAGAAGTGTGCAGTTTTGCTATTGGCTTCCACAAGGTGGCCTCTTCCAGTAACTTTATCCAGCGATAATTCAATGTCTGCACAAAGACATATGGCTTGCAGGCGCAGTTTTATTTCTGTTTTTTTTTTTTTTTTTCTCCTCCAAAGGAACAGGTAGTGGGTGAGAAAGACATTAAGATCACAAAACAGAAGTGTACCTCTAAAAAGCACTAAGGCATATAAACATAAAGATCCCAGAGATCAAACCACAAGCAACCTTTTTAATCAGGAGGCTGATTCCCAGATGCTCTGAAAACGCTCAGCCCCTATTGGTACCACTAATAATAATAATAATAATAATAATAATAATAATAATAGCCTAGTTGTATGAACCCACCTAGATTTGTTACTTTCTCTTAACATCTGCCTCATCTCATACTCTCCAGCCTTATTTCATTCCAGACATTGGCATGAGCCTGTTGATTTCTATCTTAAACAAATAAATCCAGAAAAGGCATAGAAATACTTGTGTTGGCAAATATTTCCTTAAGCTATTCATTCAGAAAAGACGAGGGAGCTCCCTCACCTCAAACAACTGCATAAGCAATCACTAGTGGTATTTCAGTTGAGGCTATATTCTTTTAGCGTGGGGTCAGTCAGCTCCTATCTGGTGCAGATGCACCGCAGTGCGGCCTCAGCAAAACTGAAACACTGAAGTGCCAGGAGTCAACACCAACGTAAGTGACTGTGAGCTTCTGGAAGAAGAGCTATTCTTATGGTTAAGTTACTGGCTGGAGAGTCAGGCTTGTGTAGTTTTCATGTGCTGCAAAGTTCCTGAAAGACCTTGAACAAGGATTGAATTTCAGGTCCCCAGCACTTATAACGGGAATGCTACTTCTTTGCTTTTCCTCTTTGTCCTCTCATCTATTTGGCCTACTTGCTCTTCAGTGCAGAATGTGTAGCTTATTGCGTGCTTATAGTGTCTCACACAGTGTAGTTTTGTTTCTGTAATGATATTCAGTTTTACTATAAATGATGCAAAGACAGGACCTGTACAAAGGAAAATAAGTCTTATTTAAGCCCAAGTTCTTTACCTAAAAGCAACAGTTCATTCAATAAGGTTGTGAGCTGCTTTAGGTCTAGGGTTGTAAAATTGTCCTTTCTTTGCAATCAGCTAAAAAGAGGTCCCTAATTAAATTAGTACTAACGTGCAAGTTTTGCAAGAAAAAGAGAAGAATATACTCTGACTTCCTCAGTCAGAAAGAAAAGCTTGTCCTTAAAAGCTAGAATCTTCACATTTCTATCTGGGCAGTTTCCACAATGAGTCGATAAATGGCTGAGATCTGTTTAAAATAGCTCTTTGTGCAAAGCTGTATATTTTATTCGAGGCACAAAATATCTTCTGGACAAAAACATGTTCTGTTGCAATAAACAAACACAGATCAGAGAAAAGACAAACCTAAAAGAACCCTTTGGCTTTCAGCAGATTGCAGTTTACAAGTGACCATGTATTTCCCTCCATGCAGTCTCCTTTTGGCCATTGATTGCCAAGTTTCCCTCTTAAAACTAACTCCTCAAAAGTGGCAGATCTACTAGAGTATTTTCATACACTAACAGTGAGGGTATCTTATGTGCCCAAATTAATCTCTGGCATTCATAGATGAATTTGGAAGCACTGATTTTCCCTGTAGGAGACTGTTGCCTATCAGTTCATAAGAGGAATGGCAGCTGGTATTTGAAGAACTGCCTACATACACTAAATGTGATCCTGACCATTACAGAAGGCAAAAGAAAATTGAGAAGTCCAAGACTTGAACTATTGCATAGGACTGGACAGGTTTAGATTGCTGAGCCCACATTTTTCTGGGGGAAAAGCTACATCGTGGGCCATGAGCATGCACAAGGATGACAGAAATGATTGCAAGGTTCCAGGACATAGCAAAGGGCCTGTGTCGTTTCTTGGCAAGACTGAAGAAAAATGTAGAAAGCTTTATCAAAAACAAAGATGTTTGTCCAGTAATAATTTTAGTCTTGCAGAGTCAACTAGCGAGGAAGTCAGAGATAGGTTAGGATCAGCCCCATGTGCTCACAGGTTCTCCAATTTTGTAGACACCTCTCTTAGGACAGGAGAAATTGCTTTCTGGGACTCTCTCAGAAAGATCCTAGATAATTAACTTAGACCTGTCTTTTAGATGGCCAAAAGGAGGCAAGATAAATCCTTTGTCAAAAAAGTCAGATATCCTGATCACTGGCATGTTCCTCCAGTCTTAGTTCTAGATTCCCTATTTATTTTTTCTGTGCCTCCCCACCAACACTCCATCACTGCCAAATCTAGCAGAGACCAGGCATTCCTGAATAGGCAGGAACACTATTTCCAGGAATAGTATATATGCGTTATCCACTGTAGGGAATAAGTTGCTTAAAATTCTTTCAAAATAGTTTTTAGAGAATAGTTCCTAAAAAGATAGACTCGAGGAAAAGAAAAAAAAGAAAAAAGGGAGCTTCAGATCTTCACGAGCTTTTCTTCTAAACATTTTCTTAATCAAAGTTTTTAGTTTCGAGAAGAAGGAGAGAAAAAACAAAAAGAAAAAAAAATCCATTTTTAAGTAAATAACTAAGGGAATTTTCAGGCTTTTTTCAGTGCAGGCCCTGAAAGACCTTAGTTAAGGTCTAAGTTAAGACCTTAATTCAGATGCCTATACACAGACAGATATAATGCCATTTCAGACCTTTAAGGTGTCTTATGTACTCACATGGGGCTAGCAAGTATGGCACAGGACCTACAGAGTGCCTGCTCCTTTTCAGGAGTAATATTTGAAGACTAGCTATCCCACTGTCCTGGTAGTTTTGCTTTTATAGCAGAATTGGCTGCTAATTCTCATAGTTGCGTAGAAAAAACAAAAGATAGAACTTTTCTTAAACATATCCAAAAGTATCAAAAGCCTGCTAGGAAGTTGAAAAGGAAAATAAAAGTTCTTTAAAATTTCTAAAGTTTATTTTTGGAGGCCTGAGTTGTGGTTTTAGAATCTTTAGGAATTACTACTTCTACTACTGGAAATCACATTAGTCTGGTGTCTGAGCTCGCTTCCATCCCTCTCAACAATCATCAGAAGTCTGCAGAGTTCATGAGATGAACCCATGTCATCACTTCAGTAGAAACAGGCATGGAGTCCACTATCAGTAATTTTAAAGCACTGGTCTGAATTCTAGGTCAAAAAAAAGATATACCACCAGCAAAAATGAAAAACGAAGGAAAAAAGAAACCCCCAACAACCTCACAAATACTATGCTTTGGATGAACATGACAGCTTTTACAGTACGTCTTTACCTGAAGCTTTTATTCTAACTTTTGTATAGGCAGTGAAGACTTATCCAGACTGCACTGGACTTTGATTTAGATCGTAGATGTCAAGGCGTTTCATGAAAAATACCTGCTCAGAAAGCTAGTTTTGTGGTATACCTTGCTTAAAAATTGTACGTGCCTAAATTACTGAAGTGCTCAAAAGAAAATAATTAAAGAAAACTGAGAACAGCTACTTGCCACCAACTTAAAATCACAGATTTTATATTTAGCAGGGTCGATCACAGAATATTCACATAAAATCAGTTTTGACTTCAGAAAATATTACTAATTGAAGGAGATAATAACCCTAACATGTACTAGCTTAAAAGAGATTTCAAAGTCTTTACTCTTCGAAATGAAAAAAAAAAAAAAGCATGAAAATTTACATTATCTTAGCGTGAAAAGTTGTTGAAGTGGAAGTACGAACTATAACAGCATTGGGAAGCATTTTTTATTACAAAAATTTATTGACCATAAAGTTTGGAAATATTGTATTATTATACATAAGTGCCAAGCATCAATCATTTTGTAGTGCAACAGCGAGGGAAGAAGATTGACCTCTCTCGCATTTCTGAAACGGTTCAGGGTACATTTACATGTTTCCCAGAATCCTACAGCCACAAGATGACCTAGAAAGAGGGAAGTCAGCCTCGAGGGCAGATGTCAGCTCTTTATTACTGACTTGCCAATAACAGAGCAAATTCAGGATGTTTATTCAAACAAGCATAAGTCTTTGGAGTCACAGCCTCAGCTATCTGCATTGATCTGACCCTTTGCATGGGAACGACCCCTTGAGCTTATTCACAGCCCAAAGCTGCTCTGACCAGGGAGTATGGGATATCGATACTCCAGAAGATTATCTGTTCACCTTGTACCCAGGTCAAGCTGTTTGCTTTGTCCTAACGACCTGTTCTTTAAAGGAAAAGGTTTTCCAAGCACCAGAAACAACTTAGACACTCAGCTCGGATGGCTTTTAAGGGAAGTTCGACAGGTGGCAGCAACTTGTCTCTTTGGAAAATTCTCTTTTCTGGCTGCCTAGGAAGTCCCCATAGCTCTACAGAGGTAAGTACTGAGGCATACGGGTCTACGCAGGTATTTCTCACAGCCTGACATCACTCCTGTGCTTCAGGTATTCAAATCAAATCAACATCGTTGGGTTCTGCCTTAGCATTCAAGCTCAACAGACGTTACAGGTCAGCAGAAAAGGTCTTCAACAGGAAATTGCTTCTAGTCCCAAAACAACACAACCCCTATTTAATATTTGCCCCTCACCAAACATGGCAAAGCCCATGTTTTCTCTGTCTTTGTGCTTTGTTTCTGCTTGAATGCAGATCTATGACTAGGCATGGATGGCTGACATGGTTTTTAGGGTGGCAGTTGGTCGAATGAGTTAGTACTCAATATAGTAAGTCAGAATACCACCATTGTACAGTCAGGTTTTTTTTTATCATATTTCTTCTTATATTTTAGTACCAAAAAACCTACAAAAAACAACAGCAACAAAAAATCACCCCAAATCACCATGCACACGTTACGTCTACTCCTGAAAATAGGTTGAAAAGCTGATGTCCATCTTCTACCCTACAAAAGGCTATTGCTGCTTGTTTTCCAAGCTCCATTTAAGAGTTCTTGACCGAAAATGATTTCTAAATATTTTTAGACATCCATTCCCCCCAAAGTATAGGCACATTTGCAGACACGTAAATTTAGACATCCATTTCCCCCAAAGTATAGGCACATTTGCAGACACGTAAATGAGACACCATTTCAAAATTCAATGAGTACAAGAAGATACTTTCAGTTAAAACATGCAGACATGTGGCTACCTCCATTGTTACAGTATATTTAACCAGGCAAGTGACAACAGAACAGCATTTCCCTTTTCATTACCCAATTAATGTTGTTTAAATCTCCATTTTCAGGATACCATTTCTTGTCATCTCTTTTCTTAAGCTACTCTTGTTTGCTCAGTGTATTTAATAGACATTTATCTCACTCTATCGGCAAAGATTAAAGACTCATACTACCTAGTAATCCAATTATCCTACATGAGAAAAGCAAATGTATCTTTGGTCAGTGCCTACCGAGCTCCAGGAATCCATCATAATAGAAAATGAAATCTAATTAATTGCGTGCTTTGGTTTAGCTTCACCCACATCATTATTTAATGTGTTTCTAATGCATATGTTAGAAGAGATTTAATAGATCTAAATGCACAGGAACACTGGGTCAGTTCACCCTAAGATGGGTGTTTATATACTGGGTGGTAATTATATTGCTAAACAATTGTATCCAAAGAAAATTATTTCTGGTGGGAGGCTCAGTGAAGGAGAGAGTTACAAAGTGCTAGGATAACTGTACTTATGCAGAAATCCATATATTTCAGCAGTTCCACTTATCTCCATTTTACGTTTGGGGAGAAATGTAAATTTTTACAATTGTTTTGCTTTTTAAAATGTGTATTTATTTTCTTATGACTGCATAAAGCACCTGGGTGAATCCAACATTTTCATCTATCACAATCCCAGAGGTAGCCAGGTGCCTAAGCAAGGTTTGATCAAGAAAACGAACCCACAACATGATGCAGGAAGTATGGCATGAACCCCTGACAAATACGCTGGGGAGAGGAGGAAGGACCTTTACTCCTGCCTGGGGTTATCATGGCCAATTATATCAGCCTGGTTGGTCAGCAACTGAGTCCACAAAGCTGGAAAAAACCAAAGAAGAGCTATAAGAGTGATCTGAGGACGGGAAAAAGCAGCAGGAAAAGAAAGTCTCTCAATATCATTTAATGAAGATAAGGCTATAAAGCAACTTCACAAGCAGGCAACTATCTGTAATCTGAGCTTTTAGATAGTGAGGATGACTGTCTGGAAACTACGGTCAAAAACCTCAGTAAAATTACAAAGTACACTGTTAACAGCAAACTGATTAGCCATTAGGAGAAACTGCTAAGAAATGTGGTAAATTCTTCATTGCCCATGACTACTGAATCAAGGCTAAGAGCTTTCTAAAATATATTGCATAATTCAAACAGACATTATAGGGTAAAAACACATGGTATACATTAAACCACAGATCAAATTTGGCAGTAATAAATATGTCCTCCAAACTTGAATGTCAGTGAAAACAACATTGTTTTCTCAAACTTATTAATTCTAGACAAGCCCTTACTAGTATCCTGCTGGTTCTGAACAGTTTGCCTTCTTGAAAAAAAAAATACTTTTTAGCTTTTAAATGGTTAATATCTTCTTTAATCAGTGTCGGAACTTTATGCTGTTTTGGTGCTCTAGGAAAGGAATAAGAATGTAAGATCCTTACCTGACCCAACAAATGAAAATATATTTGCTTAAAAATATTAACAATTATATTTTTCCAAAGTATATATGAAATTAGATGCATAACTCCATTTCTTTTTAAAAAGTAAATTCTCCACCCACGATGCCTATAGGTTTTTAGCAACTGAATACAGTCAGCTCTGTCCTGCTGCCTTTAGCGTTTTGTTTCTTTTCTTAAAGAGTAAATTTCTAGGACATCAAGCAGTCTTCATCTATGGTAGCCATGAAGGGTTGCAGTAAAATATTGGCTTTTTGAAGAACAGGGTAAATATTTGTGCTTTCAAGTAGATTTTTTTGACTCCCCTTCTCATTCAAAAGTGAAAATCTAAGTAAAAATTTTAAGCATTATTTTTTCCCAAAGGAACAGTATTTGAGGTAAGTCATCTGCAACTGAATCAGATACAAACTCTTTTTTTCCCCCCCATTTTGTCTACACAGTTAAGAGATAAAGCAGTCTAAGTGAAAACACATGTGCACACACACAAAAAGGAAAACTTTAGGTTTTCAATTTTTGTATAACAATAACTTTTGTATTCAACTTCAACCTAGTTTTCAGTCAAATCAGTCAAAGTGTTGTTTTCAAGTATCAGTTACTAAAAATTATTCAAAAGCTCTAATTCAAAAATTCAGAAGCTCTATCAAAACAAATAATAATAGGTAATAAAATTATGAACTACAGTACTGCTTGAAGCACTGCACAAAGCTGTGTTTCCTTTTAGCACACAAATCTTGCTCATGGGACTGCCCGCTCCCAGGGAGCCAACACACAGGCACAGAGAATTACAGGGCTGATGGCGGCATTCATGCATTATATAAATCCAGACTCTACCTCCTCCAGAGAAATGCTACAGACCACCTGACAGGGCAGAAAACCATGCTCATCCTGAACTACTGCACTGCCGAATGATCACATCCAAACGCTGTGTACACAGAAACCGTGGGAAACTTCTGTATCCCCATGGCAACACTACGAACTGCATGAGTCACACGCAAACCTATTCGGCATGCATGCACCTGCTAGGTGTTAAACACCAGGATGTAGCATATATCCTCAAGCTGGAACATTGGGTCCAAAGCCAATTAAAGACATCAGAAAGGTTCCCAGCAGCCTGCTAACAGCAGTAGTCCTATTTGTTTCATGTGCCTCCTCAATGGGAGGCAACACGGAGTCTGGGAGTTTTGGGTAATGTAGGCTCAGCTGTATTGGAAGGAGGATGTTAAACTAACCAGCAAATACTGCCTCTTTTACTTGTTCTGAGGGTGATGCTCCTAGCCCTTTATGTTCCTTTAAGGAATTAATATTTGTAATAAAACAGAAGTTGACAAGAAGTTCACATGAAAATAAGTGTTTTTAAAATACAAAAAATGCAACCCTTTCCTTCCTTCTCCCTTCTACCCAAGCCCAATTTCAGGCACATCTCAGCAGAAAAATCACATCTAGATGCAAAGGAAATCTTTTGTCTTTTGATATGCTGTTCTATAACAAAGTAATGCTAATCTGACAATGGATTAAGTGCCAAGCATAAATGAAATTGTGTTCACATTGCAAAATACACACAGGTCATTCCAAGTGAACGTGGGAGAAAATTAAAAGCCGAAGACTAGGGTAGAGGGAATCAAGAGGTGGGAACTAACTAAGAAGATGAAGATATAGTGACAGTTTCAGACAAAACGTAATATAAAGATGATTCCAGCTGTTGGAAGCTTATGTGATGGTATTGAGGTTATCTACTTTATGAGGCCAGCCTCAAAGACGGATACAAAGGGAAAGATAGTCAAAAGATCAATTCTATTCTCCAACTTCTCAGTAGGTTCCCAGCATCTATCAATGAAATAACTGATGCAGTGTTTCTTGTTCTGTGCAGTGTGGTCTTAAAACTAGTGGAATAAAACATCATAAGAGATCACACTGAGAGCCATGCAAAGCTATTGTAAAATTGAAATTCTTTGGAGAGCTTCATGAATCAAGCTAGAATATGACTTATTCAGCCCACTCTTGCCCCCCAAGAGAAACCTAGAAATGAATCATACTTTCTGTGTGAATGAGAGGGAAAAGCCCTACTTAAAGGCTTGCAAAGTGATCAGAGACAAAAAAAAAAAAAAAAAAAAAAAAAAAAAAAAAAAAAAAAAAAAACTTTACAGGTTTTTCCAGAGCAGTTGTATCTCCCCAAAGACTGAAAAATGGCTAAAACTGCAAGGCATTTGCTTAACGAGGAATAAATGAATGAGATCAGAAGTAAACAATCTATTGATTGATCAACGTATCTATACATAAAGCAATTACGAAGGAATCGAGCAGTCTCTTCCTCTGTAAGCAAATTATTTTAATGAACCAGAAATGGAAGTCTGCAAAATCATTTCTCTACTTCATCTTGGAGAAAGAGCAGCAGTCAGTCTGCAGTAAGCTAAATATTACAAATACAAGCCCTTCTAATAAGACTCTAAGGTGCAACAGAAGTAGAAATCATCAGTGAGACCTCAGGAGGCTGTGCACACTTTGGCTTTCTCTGTGTTCCTCAAGGCCTTCATGCATAAATTACTACCTTGATTTGTTGCCTACTTGCCAATCTTCTGTGAATGCAGTGGACCAGGCTCACTGAGTCAACAGTGACTATAGTTACCTGTTCACAACAGGTATGGCAATTTGTTTTCTTTCAGTGATCCTAGTTTTCATTTAACAGTTGCACATGATATTTCCCAACTCTTTAAAGATGAAAGTGTTTATTAGATTTTCACCTAGGCTGTTAAAACTCAATAACGTGGACTAAGGCAAGGATACCAAAAACCCCATGAGTCAACTAATGCCAAAAAATCACAGGCTTTGGATATCAAGCAAAACAGTCATTGGAGTGCAAAAATTACTGGTCACATTTTACTGACAATAATGAAACAGAGTTTGATTTTCTACAAATTGTAACCTATCTTCCCAACACAGACATCACAAGGTAGCTACAATTTTTAATGGTTGTTATTATTACTCACTATGTAGTCAGTCCTTTCAAGGAACTGAGCTGCTGTTTAGCAGCTGCATTTCCTACCAGCTTCAGTGGGAATTGCAGATTTCCAGCAATAGCCTGGATTTTTTTTTTTTTTTTTTTCCGGGGGGGGGGGATGACACAGTTATGATATGCATATCAAACACACTTAATAGAATAAAGTCTTAGGAAGCAAAAGCATAAGCAGATGAAAAACATAGTCATTCAAGCCATTTTTTTATTTCTTCTGGCTGCAGATATGTTAGAAACTAGGACTTATTTTCACATTTGGTTTTGTGTATATTTTTGTGTGTTATACTGGACCTTACTGACTTTCTCTTATATAAATCTAGGCAAATATGCTCCCTTTGCTGCTCTTTTGAGTCATCTGAAGAGGGATTGATAGTTTTCAGCCAAGCGTATTTCTATGTACAAATGAGCGGTATAGCCTTGGGCACCTTCAAAGATAAACAGGCCTCAGCTAGGTCTCACTAAGAGGTGCTTTAAGAGCAGCAAAAGCATCAGCCATAAGGAAACTGAGTCTACTGAACCAGCATGCAGTGAAACATATCTGTAACTACAGGATTACCCCAGTGATGCCTTAGGACACTGCAGGTATCACCCTGAAGCAGTTCTATGAGCTACAGTGATTTATTCACGTCGTGGCTGCCCAGAAATATTAAGGATACCTAAAGATAATTCAGTACTTGGGGGTCCCAAGGAGCTCTCTCTGACTGCATAGCTGCAGACCTCACTTGCACAGGAACTTCAGCACAAGCAAAGGAGGCAGCATGCAATCAGGCTCCTTGCACGTGGCTGTCCAGCCTGGTCAGGGATGTGCCCACTCACTCGTCCTTCTTTGGCAGTTACTTTAAGCATGAACTTTCAGCAACAGGACTGACACTGACTGGGGAACTGCTCCCCAGACTGGAGTTATGAGAGGCTATCAGGGCCTTTTTCAACATGCATCATGTTGCTTCGCTAATGGAGCTTGGAAAGGATCTTCTGTTTTTCGATATTTTTCCCATTAGTGTAAATAGATAAGATTCTGCTCCAGGTCATGTATGAAGGATGAAAAGTTAGGAGGAAGAGACGTGAATAAGTACAGAGGATGTGAAGAAAGAGTCTGATTGCTCATATTTCTTAACCTCAGCAATGCATATTCTTCCCCTAGACAAAATCAGAAGCTGCTTTGAGAAGAAGCCAGAGGATGTTACCCATCTTGGTAATCAAGCCTGAAAAAACATTCGAAAGAAGCAATCCTTGGAGTGAAACACTCCAATTTGTTACTGCCTTCAACATTGTATCATCATTCCTTTTGCCCCAGAAGGCCTAAGTCCTGGAGTGTTATAAGAACTTTTGCTTTCTTTTAAAGAAAAGATTAATTTCAGTTCATACAGCAGTAAACAGGATAGTTTTGAGTGCAAATCATTTCTCAAAAAATGGCATGTAAATAAACCATCTCAGTTATTTTGAAAAATGTACTCTTCAAATCCTAAAAAATAATCAAAAAAGACATATTCAAAACCCCCTACTTCTTAATATTACTTTTAATCCAAATTTTAGCAATACAACTTGTCCATTTAATATGGACAAGTTACTGAATTTATCATTGTTTCAACATGTATAAATACCCTATAAAATTATAGAAGTGACTGAGAACAGTGAATCTTGATTTGATGGCAACTGCAACTATTGGAAGGCTTAGAAGACTTGTAGTGGGTTTCTTCTTGCATCAGTGGCACTCTTTTCTTGCAATAAAAGCTACTTTCAGCTGCCAGTATTCCGCAGCTGACACACCTTATATATATGCATATATTTTTGCTGTTCACATTGTAAAGAAAAGCAAAACAAATCCAAAAACAAATTAACTCCCTGCTACTTATACCCCTGACATAAAGTGCTGCAAGAAATTCAGAATATCCTTGCTCTGGAGAATTAACTAAAAAGTTTAAAGAAAAAAAAGGTCTTATTGGTATCCCTACTTCCATAATATTTCCTCAAATATCTCTGGATTCCCTTCCCCCCCCACTTTTAAACTTAAACTGGTTAGATAGGTGTTTGAGCACAAAATGAGCAAACGAGGAATTATAACCTCACAACGACCATAGTCTTGGCTGCTGAATTGAATCCCCAAGGCATGATTTAATATTCAGATGCACAAAAATACATTTAAATAACATTAAGGTTGGGCTATGCCACAAACCAACAGATGCTGGGCAATTCAAAGTTAAGGATGACACTTCATCATTACTGTTATTAACAAAGAGAAGGAAAATGTGTGTAAATTACAGGCATAAATTCAGTCTTTCAAGCTAATTCTTCTGTTTATTGGTTTGTTAGAATGGTAATAGCATTTTAAGCACAGTTTTCTGTATGTTAAATGCGAAAAACACTTTCAGCATTCAGGCAACACTAAGTTTACAAAACTGGAAGGAAAAGCAGGTGATAAAATTGAAGAGGTAGCTTCCCAGTGAACTAACTAACTAAATCACAATGTAAATCTAAATAAAAGCTAAATAAATCACAGTGTAAATCCCACCTTTTTGCAGGGAGGGAGGAGTGGGAAGAAAAGGGTGCTGGTGTAAACATCTGACACCCTGCCAAATGCAAACACAAAATATAATGATCGACAAAGACTCAGACTGAATGGCTCTGAAATATTACCATACAGGAAGCACAAAACATTGTCAAATGACTCCTCTGGCATAAATAGCTCTGTCTAGACCCTAAATTTATAATTCTTTATTTGTGATGTAAATACTTTCCAAGCAGTAAGAGTCAGAGAGCATCAAACTTACAGGAGAAGAGTTAATTCTCAGATGAAAATGAATCTTGGTACTATTTATTTTAAAATGCAGAGTTGGAGAAAGAGGCATTTTCTCAATCGTGAAGACTAATTGCATACCTGAAAATCACTAGATTTAAACCAAATAATAGCGTACCACAGATTTCTTCTTTACTAAGTGCTATCTATCTGTGCTATGAGATTATAACAATGATTTGATGTTGATTTCATCATTTCTTTGATCATTTTAGTTACGTAATTTGTTAACCTATGAGAAGATCACATAACACTTCCAAATATTTTTACAGGAAAGAAAAGTCAGATCACTTCCCAGACATACTTGATTGTACTCAGGGGAAAAAAAAAGAAGAAAACATAAAAAGCATAAAAATACCTATCAAACCACCAAACAACTCAAGAATTTTGCAAGGTTATTTTAAAAGTTCAACATACATTTCCTTAAATCCATCTTTTTTATTTCGATGCTTTGTTTAAAGAAACCACACTACACAGGACATTTAAATACCAGCTGTCTTTAAAACTGAAAGAGCAAACAAACAAAGAAACAAAGTTTTCTCATCCTAAATGAAAGTTAGACTTATGTTAGTTAAAATACACTAGATAGTTGTTCTTCTCATCACATAACAAAAGCAATCAAATATTCCTACTTTTGTACAGAAACTCCAAGTAATAACAGGAAAAAAAACACACATAAAATAAAATAGAGTACTTACTAGTAGGAGAAGACAGAAAGCAACAGGTCACTGCTGTGATGTGGCCAAAAAAAAAAAAAAAAAAAAAAATGTTGCTATTCTGCCCAATTTAAAGAGCCAGCCCCACTATGGCATGTTGGTGTGGGGCGAGGGAGGGGGAGGAAAGAAAAGGAAAAACAGGAAAGGAAAGTAAGGAAAGTTTCTGTATGAATCTTATGTATGGATGATCTTTCCAGGAAAAGCAGCATTCCTATCAGCTCTATTGGTTAATAAGTAATTTGTAAAAACACTTTAAATTGTTAGTAGTGACATATTTATTACAGACTTTATGAACAAGACTTTCCTGTAGAAAGAAATGTGATTTCAGTGAGCTCGCCTTATACAGGTTAATATTCAAGCATCACTTCCTCCAAGCTCAGGATTGGTACAGCTCTGAGTAAGAAGTCATACAGGAGACCTGTATGGATGAGCAAGAAGCTCCTGGCAAAACTCAAACAGAAGAAGAAAGTACACAGAATAGGGAAAAGGGACCGACCACTTGGAAGGAATTAACTATGTGGTCAGAGTTTGCAGGGATATGACGAGGAAGAGTAAGGCCCGTTTGGAATTTAATCTGGCAAGGGATGTCAAGGACAACAAGAAAGGCTTCTTCAAATACATCCGTAGCAAAGGAAGACTAGGGAAAATGTGGGCCCACTGCTGAACGTGGTGGGGGCCCTGATGACAATGAATACAGAGAAGGCAGAGTTACTCAGTGTCTTCTTTGCTTCAGTCTTCACTGTTAAGGGCAGCCCTCAGGAATCCCAGAGCCTAGAAACAAGAGAGAAATTCTGGAGAAAGGAAGACTTTCCATTGGTCGTGGAGAAATGGGTTAGGGATCATTTAGGCAAACCTGACACCCACAGATCCATGGGCCCTGATAAGATGCACCCATGAGTGCTGAGGGAGCTGGTTGGACTAGGTGATCTCCAGAGGTCCCTTCCAAACTCAACTATTCTGTGATTCTGTGAATCCCTTGACGCTGCATGTGACAAGGATGAGTGAAGATTCTAGAGGACATAAACATTATGTTGTCCACAGTCTACACACAAAATAGTTATCTGATAATCCATATGGAAAATTGCTCATCGAAAATCACGGAATTATTCATTCCAGTCTCAATCCTTCCAAGATCCCCTCAAAGAAATAAACTTAAGACCTAACACTAATGTTATTTTCATCTCATCAGTTTTAACATATCATTTATTTTTCCCCTTTTCCTTTTCTTCTAATGTGTGTAATGTGTGCTTCTCTCTATTTCCCTCCACTAGTTCGGGCCTACAAATTTTGCTTTACGAAGGAGCCTGATATCTGTTGTTACTCTTTTCTTGTACTTCATTTTCTTCTGATTTACAACCTCTGAGTCAATGAATTTGCACCTACAAAGCTAATATAAAAATACATGTTCATAAAATGAAGATTCATCTTAGCTCACCTCAGTAGCAAATACAAAAATATCTGAATAAATGTAAAACTGAAGAAAAAACAAAAACAATAAAAAACAAACAACTGAAACTCCCAGCCAACATTCCTTCTGTTGTGCTCAACAGCAAAAATTGGGGAGGAGAAGAGGGGCCACCTGCCAGGCAGCTCCTCCCTGGGGTTGATGTGGAGGGTGTTTTCTCATCCTGAAGCAATTTCCTGACACTGAACTGCTCCGCGTTTTATTTTGTTTGTCTTCCTGCTAATGAAGTGTTTGTGTGTGTGTGCAAGTCCTCAGCGGAAGAAACCTCCAATTTATGGTGCTTGTGTTGACGTTGCTTCATTTGCAGCCTAAATGCAAGCAGAGATGGCAAACAAATCTTGCAAGTAGTTAAGTGTTTAACATCATATCTAGCACAGCAATAAAAGCCGGCTGGAAAAGCAACCTGTTTTGAGTGACACATATCTCCCAGGGTCTTGGGGATTAGGAAAGCTGTATAACACAGCAATGTTCTTAGCCTTAGCTTGGTGGAGAATATAAAGAAAGATAGAAACAGGAAAGACTGGAATAATTTGATGAACATGGAGCAGATTTTCTTGAAAAATTAGTCCTCTTTTAAACAGGGAGAAGTTTAAATATGTCTACCTTCATTAGCAGGTTCAGGTGAGTTGGAAAATTTGCCCCCATATAGGAGAAGGAGGGTCTGTACTGATGAACAGAACTGTCACTGCCATCCATGAGAAATAAAGAGAAAAGGAATAGGAAAAAGAAATCAATCATCTCTCTTACTGCTCTCTAGCTGCACATTGCATATCTGTCTGCCATGCTTATATAGGCAAGTCATTGTATTATCTTTCCTCCTGTGAACAGTCCCACTGAAGCATTTATGAAATAGGGGATGTATATGACTTGTCAAAGGCTATGACCCTATGGATAAATCTATGTACCTCTCCAAAAAAGTCCCTGTCGTGCTTATCTTGTACAGATCTACTCCAGAGCACATGGGTTCAATATCAACCCTGTAATATCTGGAAGCTTTTCAACTCCACTAGAACTCAATTTGGGACAAAGCAGTCTTTTAAAATAGTTGTCTTGCCATATAATGCACAGTCCTTTCCACAGTACTTGCAAGAGCTCCACAAACTCTACAGCTTTAAATTGACAACCGCAAAAGAGATGTCCAGGTGTTAGTTTGACTGTCACTCACTGTAACATCCACCAGCTTTATACAGAACGTGTTTGACTACTTGTGAGGGCTGTTAGAACTAAAAAACAGTGAAGGAGCACAGAATCAAGAACTGGTGCACTGAATTCCTGGTACCTTAAATTTTGAAAGGTGAGTGAATTTCTGAGTAAACTGAGCTGGAGACAGGCATTCCTCAAAAGGAAAATGAAGTCATTATCCCCTCTCTGTCAGAGCTCAAAGTGATGATGCTCTGGCAGAAAGATGGACCACTAGTTTTGGAAATGTCCTCCAGATCACCTCAGATACATTCACCAAAAGCCAAGCAGCTTCTTCCCAACATTGGCTTCTGCAACATTTCCTCCTCTTCAGGCAGGCCTGAGTTTGCAGTTCCCGCATGTCTTTACTTTCACTTTGAATTTAGAGAACATCAAGTCCAAGAAAAGCTGACTTGAAATGACTCAGGTTTGAATCCTGTACTCATGACTGCTAAATCAATGGGAAAAACCACTCCCTGTTTGTGAAGGAGCTCAGGCGTTAACAATGCAGGACCTCTCCATTAATGTGCCAACACTAGTGGTGGGCTCTCCCAGCACATAGCCTCTTTCCCTTCAAGACCTGACTGCTTGGTACTGTCCTTTAAGATGTATTTGCCTGTTCCCATCCAAGACACCTGCTTATTATTTGCAGTCCTCCTGTTAGCTGGTGTGGAAGCGAAGTGAGACAAGTGCAGCAGGCAGTACCCCATCCTCAACTGCAGCCTGGTACGAGTTGCCCTCCCTGGTTGCTCACTGTGAGTCCCTCATGCACCCCAGCCCTAGCAGCAGACAGGAAAGCACTGTGGTGCCCAGAAAGCTGTGCACCATCCCACCACCCCACTAACTGTCACGGGTATTTGCCCTTTGCATCTCTTTACCATGTCAGCCACCAGCATAGAAAATAATCTCAGGAAACCACTTTTTCATGCCCTATACTGAAAAGCACCCTATTTTGTAGCTAATAATCAGGGTGCTTTATGAGAAAAAGCAAACTTCACTCACTGTAAACAGGGATAAGTAACCTCAGAGAAGCTTTCATAGCTTACTCTGGCTCAGGATCTTTTCCCATCTCCTCTTCTGGCCCCCAGATTTGCAGCTATTCAATGAGATGCCTTGGGATTTGGGGTGAAAGATGCTAGAGGTATGTCAATCATCATTAGTATAATTATCAGACTTATACACTATGCATTATTTATTCCAAATATTTATTCATTATTATGTTCCAGATTAACGTAAGCTACTTGAGGCAAATCTATTTCTTGTGGAAGTATTACTGAGGGAAATTCTGAAGAAAAAAAACAAGCAAACAAACAAATAAACAAACTTTGCCAAGTTCCTTCAAGGAAGGCGAGAGAGACAGAGAGAAAGAAAAAGAAGAAGAAAGTTTTAAAAAGATGATTGATCTTAAAGCTGTCAGATTGTATTATTGCCAGTAAGCAAGCCTCTTCTGGGAGAACAGATGTTGATCTAATATATTTGGTTCATGATCTAATTTAATTTCTTAGATCTCATCTTGGTAGACAGTAAGTTTTCTTCCAGTTTTTGGGGAAAAAAGAGAAAAAAATTAATAGCTGAAAAAGCTGTACACTCAAGATATTTTAACTGAGTAAACTCATCTGCTATGTAATGTAAACTGATGCAGCTTTGTAAGAAACAATAGCACTATTTTGATTTCCATCTGTCAAGATTCGGTTAGTATCAGCAACCTGGAAACTGGTATTGTGGTTTACAAAATTCTATCTTATTTTTGCTATGACTTGCTCTTTATATGATTAATTATTATTATTGCTATTACAATGATAGCAGAGGACTGGTGGAACCAGTCATCCCACGTGTTGCACAAACTTGTAGCATTGCAGGAGGTAGGCTTTGACCAAGACACAAAGACTAGAATTACCCTAAATAGATTATTGGTGCAAGCTGAATCAGAAGCAAGTGAAGATAAATCATTTCTTCAGCTTCACAGGCACTTTAAACTTAATTCAGAATGCATACTTCACTTTCTTTTCCATCCTGTATTGATGATGATAGAATCTTATACCCAGTTCTATCACGGTCTTAATGAAGGGGACTCAGAGACTCAGAGACCCTGAGACTAGATCTGAGTATCTGAGACTTTCATATCATAATTCCTTGGGTTTTTTGCAGATCAGATAATATATTTAACAGTTATTATAACCATGTTATGAGAAACTCTACTTTTTAAAACCTCTTATAAGTCGTGGAGACAAAACAGAACTAACAAGAGATCAAAGAAAGAGACAAAGGAGAGAAAGAACAACTTGCCCAGAGTTGTACATCAGTTCTCAAAGGAGTAAGGAGGCCAGTTAAGGATCTCTTCTCCAAAGTCTGTTACGCTGATTATTCCCATCTGTATTCCCATTCATTCTCTCTCCTGCAAGGAAAAACATCTGGCTGATGAGAAAATGCTCGATACAAGTCCTACCTTTTAACTTCTCTCCTTTCACTTGTGCTTGAATAGCTTAACTCCCTCACCTCTTCTTTTTTTTCTTTCTCCTACATTACACTTCAGTTTCAATTATGAAATCTTCAGCATGATTCTCCTGTACTGGAAGAACTATTCACAGGTCTTGTCAGAGGTGAAGCCCGCACTAGAAAGTTAAGAAATGAAATAGTGTGTGTGGGGGAAAACAGGGAAAACATATCCAAAACCCACATCCCTAAGACACTTGAATGGCTGAAAAGCATTTCTTTGAAATGCAAGTGCTATTATATGGCAGAAAGTACAACTGCGCAGAACAAAACCAACTTTTTTTTTTTTTTTTTTTTTTTTTTTTGGTATTTACAAGGGGCAAGAAAGTCTACAGACAAAGCTCAGGGGCACAGGCTGACTGCCTACGAAAAGCTAGTGTAGAGAGTTGTGCCGAACAGTTATGTGAAGTAACTAATAGTGACTTTATTATCCCTGCTAGTTTTTAAACAATGCTACATAGTCTCAAGCACCCTCCACTGCCTATCTATTTACATATTGCTAGGCAGAGCAGGCTACTGTCAGTTTTGGTGCTGCACCCAAGAAAAACAGTAATACTTAATGTATTTATTAAAAAGAAATGTAAAGCACATGAGTAGCTAACACTGGTGTAATCTAATTGCTACCTCACAAATATAAAAAGAGCCAATTATAACACAATGCTGACATTTTAAAAGAGTAGCAGACAATAGGATGAGAAGGTATACTCAGTTCTCACTTATGCAATAGAGAACATTTAATTGCATACAATTCCTACAATTTTAAGCTCAAAAACTGCTATCTATTATATATTTCTCAGAAAGGCATCCAGAATGCAAGATATCAAAAGACAGAGAAGATGCTGCTTTCCTTGGCTGGCCATTTCAGATTGTCTGTCCCTCCAGTTTTGACAACCTAGCCCAAGCTGATCTGCTACTCATCACTGAGGCAAGAGAAAAGCCATCGTTATGTCAAAGGACAAGAAGAAGAAACAGATTCTCAGTTGTTGCAAATTACCATAACACAAGTCAGAGGAAATTTTCAATTGCTCAGGATCTGGTTCTTAAAATAACATCGTCTGAAACTAGATATTAGACCATGTTCCAGGTAAAGAACATGATGGCCTTTAACCTTCTCTGCAATTTAAAGTGATCAATACTAAGATCCAGTAGAATGGCATGAAAAGTGGTATAAAATCCAAAGCAATTTCAGTAATTATTCGATGACATGGAAATGCTTTTTTAATTCAAACAGAGGTAATGGTGTAGCATGTCTTGATTCTTATGCTATAAAAATGAGACCTGTACCAAGATTTTCAGAGACACACTGAATCTTTCTAGATCTGACTTTCAGTTATTGGAGCTAGTAAGACAGCAAAAACAGCATAATATTTCACTATATTTTAATTCTGCTGGAAAATCTATTCAATTCTCCTTTAAGATTTTGAGATTCTCCCACAAGAATCTGTCAGCAGTGAAAAACATTGCTATTCAAAAGGAAAACAGAGCATGTCCCTCTGATAAATATCAGAAAAGGCCCTTGGTGACAGTGATGCATTTATTTATTTATATATTTACTTCACATGAATGCATCCAAGAGCCTTCATATCATACAACACAGTATGGCAGTGTCCCATGGAAATTCACCTACTCTGGCCACTCCTGCCGCTGCTTGGCTCTGATGCCTCGCAAGCTGTCACTTCGAAATGTCCACTTCACTTCATCTCTCAAAGACTCAAGCCCATGCGCTGCATAAGGTCTGTCCTTGTGACTGTGCTCCTGATCTTCCCCAAAATTTAGATTTCAGCTGTCAGCTGAATGGTAAGCTTCTCATTGAAATGTCATTTCACACACTGCTAAGTTTTCTCTTCCCTCCCTGCCCTCTCCCTTTCACTAACAGAGCTGTTTTGAATCTAGATAGTCCTGATCTGTATAACAAAAGGTTAACAAGACTTAACTAGGGTGTACTTTTCATCAGCTGCAGCAGGGACCTTCAGCGAGACAAATGCTGGATGCTAACTGATACCCAAGTTGCTTCTCTAAATACAATGGAGGGGACCTGGTTCTCTTCCCACACATTTTCAAGCACAGATGTAGCTCCACTGGCTGCAGTAGTTACTTGCTAGCCTGGATTCATCCAGACCTTCTACTTTCAGATAACAGCTGTCACAAAGGCAAAATACATCCAATGTGGATTAAAATCAAGTGTAGGAAGAGAATTCCTGGCCAACAATTAGCCAACTGGAAAAAAATGAAATAATCCCATGTAGAGCATGCTAGATTGTAGGTAAACTATTAGATACACTTCTCTTTCTACAGACCACCGAAGCAATTAAGGAATTAATTAACCCTGTCTTAAATGACTAAATTTAGGGTAGATTAATTTGGGCTTAATGGTACTATCTTTGTGAAAGCTGCTTTAATGCGTAACTGGGGCTTGCGAACTACACTTCTTCTTCAAATTCAAGTTGATTCAGGAGTTTTCCTTCCTTTATTGGTGCCGTGATTCAAATATCTGTACACAGAGTCTAGTGCCATCTTAGATGTCCTGGGTACCTGAGCCCAAACAGGACTGCCAGCAGTGCAGCAGGGACATAAGGAGAGCCATGCTCCTTTAAAACAGCACTGGAGACCACATGGGTTCCCCTAGCACATTTACCAGATGCCTGTGCTTAAGCATCTTGATCCCACACAGGTTGTTTAGAGAGTCCATCTGTTCCAGTACTTGCTGTTATGGTCTAAAATTTCTTTCAGCCTGGAGTCCTATCTTGTAAGCATTACATGAAATAAGAGGAAAAATGAAGTGGTGCCCAGGTTCCCCGGACAGAGATGACCCAAGCTGGTCAATATGTTCTATTCAGCATAGCTCCACCCTGAATTGTCACCTGGGTTGGATAAAACTGAACCACCCTAATCTAGATCTGTGCCTGAGCTAATAATCAGCAAATTCAATTAAATGGCATTGGGATCTGGGCTCTCTCACATCCAACTAGCTCAGGTACTTCTGCGTTGCTGAAGTAGATGCGATTATGAGTCAGAAATTAAATCTGGTTTCCTCTGTTGTATTCTTTATGCAATCATACAGTAAAGAGAAAATAAATAATGTAAACTCCAGATTTAGTGCTTTCTCAAGAACACTGCAATTCCTTTAATAGGAATGGTAATTAACCAGGGGAATGACCACCAAGGACTGGGCATGTTAAAGTTAAGACAGGTTTATGTGATTTTTGTTTAAAGACATAGCTTAGTTTAAACAGAAATTCAATCAGGGAAATCTGGTAGCAGCAGGAAACATTAACTGATCATGACAGTCTCTTTCCAGACTTACAATCCTATGAAATTTCCTGGCTTTGGGCCACTCCTGAATAACTTTCCCAAGATGACATAGGGGATTTGTTACAGGCAGGCAGGGTCCTCCAGTTAGCACAGCTCCCGTGCTAGCCCTGCTCTGACACATCCTCAAGTTGCTTCAAGAGTAACTTTTGCTTACCTTGACAGATGCCAAAAAGTGGTGCTCATTAGTACATATTCTGGGGATCAATATGACTTATACAATATGTAAAGGTAGTCCCCCAGAAACTCTTTTCCAGCTATTGATACTCAATTATTTTTTAATAAAATATCTTCAGAATACTGCACATTTATACTCCAAACCTAGAACCAAACATCTTCCTAAAGTATATGAACAAGAAGAGATGAAGAAGAAGGAAAAAATAAATAACTTTGACATTAAAATACTTTTCTTTGACAAGTGTTTTCTTATTTACCCCAAAGAAGAAAAATCTAGGAATTAATTTTTTCTCTGATGTGTCCACAAAACTACTGAATATTACATAAAGCAATGCTGTAGGTTAAAGACTAAGGTTATTCGTGTCAAAAATGCTTTGACTTTGTGCTGCTGTTGAATTAAAAAAAAAAAAAAAAAAAGTTTAAAAATGAGCACCTTTCCCCTGTGGAGATTTGATTTGTTTCTTGATGTTCTGGGTCAGGGAGCAAAGAAACTAGAAGGTCAAACAAAACAAGGATGGGGGGGAGGAAAAAAGCACATGCAATGTTGGAGTCTCAATGCCCTCTAACCTGTGTTTATCATGTGTTCAACAAACACAGCAAATACTTGGAAGGAATCTATCTTTTGTAAACAGAGATAAGGTGCCCAGAGGATTGTTTACAAGGAAAAACGGCAAAATTCTTATTGTCGCCTAAAAAAAATGAGTTGTTCATTTTTCATAAAATATACAATTATATTGTAAAATGCTCTATTTGGAGATTTTTTTCATTCTAGTTTTCCATGGTACTACTGCTTGACTGCTTCCATAGATGATGGAGTTCAAATATTCTGCTACAAAAAGAAACCAGCCTGCCAGCAAATGGCAGCTCCTGTTTTCAAACCTTTGCTCCTTTCATGGAGCAGGCTGTCTCCTTCTGTCACGCCACAGCTCTTCTCAATGCAAGGCAAAGCTCTTCGTGCTAACTCAGAGAGAAAATACTCTATCGCCCCTGTGATAGGAACAACAAAACCTCACAACAGAAGCATGGGAAGCTTTACAAACTCTTGTTATCTCTGAACACATCGTTCACATGGCCATGGAAAGGCCATTTCAGACACTGGCCAAATTCCACAGTATGGTGTCAAATTTGATTTTCTGAGCTTTCCTGCTTGCAGACTGCAGATCTCAGTCTAATCCTCCAGTAGGAATATGGACTATCACCTGTAATGTGGTAGCATCTTTAATATCAGGTTCTTGGGCCTGCAGCATGGGAGGCATCCAAACCAATATCTACCCATAGTAGCATCTCTCCAGCCAAAACAGTGCAACATTCATTCCATATTTCTCATTTCAACCCTGCTGATCTTGAGCAAGATAACTGTCTCTGAAAAGGATAGGAGGGAAGAAGGAGTATAAAGCCAGAGAGTGGAAAGGCTATAAAGCCCATGATAGTTATATTCCTGAGCAGTGTAAGGGGTATAAGAAGAGGATAATAAAGTGTGGATGTGCCGTTGGGGCAATTTTATTCAAGATTGAATAGTTTTACTGATTGCTGCTGGAAGTGAATGGCTTCTTGTTTGGAAACAGCATTGATTAACATTCTGAGCAGCTCCTGCTGCCTGGGTGAAAGGCAAATAATCTCACCTTGAGCCTCTGCATATTGTTGCTTTTTTGATTATTCTTCCATAGGATCAGAAGGAAGTGCCATTACAGTGTCATTAGAGGATTTTCAGGTCTATTAAAAGGCAAGTCAACATTGTTGTAGCTCTCTTTCAACATGACAATTATAACTGGACATTATATATTTATTTGTGCGCAAGTATTAGAAAATCCTAACCAAAAGAACTAATTCATTATAGTTTATTATAAAATTAATTAATTATAATTATTTATTATAGTTGAATATATAATTTGTGGTGATTTATCAATGTGCTACTTGAGGAAATGACAGGAGAGTGAGAAACAATCCAATTTCTTGTTCTTGCACCCAAAGAAGATAGATGTGGGTATCTGACAGTCATGCTACCTGGCGTAATGCAGCACAGAATGATGGCTTTTCCATTTCTTTCCCATTTGTCTAGAAAAGAAGACCTGAATCTACCAAACACAGTGAAATAAGGAAATTAGTAATCTAAAATGTAGGTATCTAATCCATATTAGTCACTTCAGCTTCCACTAGAGTCAACACAGAGAGATTATATTCTGAAGATGATTAATCCTAGCCTGAGAGAGATGTCTAGGACATCTATCTAGGACATTATCATGTTCTCTCTCTCTCTTCCTTAACTATAGGGGAAACTTGGACAAGAAGGTCAAATTAGGCATGTATCTTGTAGATAACTGAAGTTAAATGACATAAATGCTTGCCAGCTGACTCATCCTCTTATTGGATGCAGCTATTGCATTTGGTATAGTGGAGTTCAGCCTCTATCCTATGATAGACAGCATAGACAGCAAATACCGGTAATATTAATCAAAAACATTGCTTGTCCTTTATCTGGAGCATGTATCTGGGCAACTGTGAAATACAATTTGCAGTATTACCAGCACCATTGCACCTATCTCTGAAATGCAATGACTTTTGCAGAGGAACACTGCAGCTATTTAACTGTGTTTCGGGACAGCTGATGAAATAGAAGCAGGTCAGAACTCTTTACTTGCCTAAAGCTGCAATGGGAAGAGACAGAGATTGAAATAACACTGGAAAAACAGGGTGACTCAAACTAAAAGCTCACCTTGAAAGTAATCTGAGCAATCCTCTTTGTTCAGTCAAAAGTGGTTGGGAATGAGATTCGTCACTGGGATGAAAGTAGGTAAGACAGCAGTGTGGTGATCCATAATATGTTTTTTGGACCCTGCACACATAGCAGATGAAACCTTAGCTATTCATAAATCATTTGTGCTTCATGAGTTCATGGGGAATAATCCTAAAAGATGCATTGCTGATATTTACCTATGTCTCAGCCACTTAAGAACTCGTGATCCACTGGGGAGAACGAAAGATGCAGACCAAAATCAGAAATGCCAAGCTGAAGCCCAGAAAGCCCATAGCACAATATATTTATAGCACAATGCCTCTGGCCTCTTTAAGTCAGGAAAAAGCTATTCACAACACCTCACTGGAGCTAGTGTCATGCTCCTGAATAGAGCCCGTGAACAGGGCCATGCTCCAAAGCACGTTGAGCAGGAGCTAAGGTAGATCACGGCTCTAAACAGGTGAGCCATATGATTCTGCTTCCTTCCCCCACTCCCCAACCACCATCATTGGTGGTTCATAGCATTTCATACAGGTCCAGTCAGGGACTTTGGGGTGTACAATACGAAAAGGCGCAATGAGTGTCTAAAAGCATGAGTGTATATATGAGCTAGGATCTGGTGCAAGGACAGTCACAAGGCCCTTTGTGCAGTCAACTGCTACAGTTACACTGAGGTTATCGTTCAAAATCCCAGTTGTTTGACATGCTAGGGATACATTTCAGTAGCTCCCAGCCTGGCTGTGAATGTTTCCAGCAAAAGTAGAATGTTTCTAATAAAATATGCTAGTGGGAAACAAAAGCAGAATTTAGAGTGAAGCATGTCTCAGGCCCTACTGGATCTTCCCCAGGCCTGGGAACTTCTTCAGTAGTGAGGCTAGTCTGAAAGCTATATGGAAACGGTAACTGTTTCTCGCATGCACAATGAATTTAAAATTCCTATCAATTCTTTCCCTGGTTTAATATTGAAGCAAGAATATCAATGTTTTTAATTGGTTCCAGTATCCTGGGGGCTCCTGGTGTGAAAGGGACACCTTGAGGAAATGGGTACTGATCTAACACAAACAGTAAGCAAATAAAATAAATAAATAAATATATTTTTAAAAAATTCTGTGTGCTGAGTGGTTTTCAGCCAGCTCCATCATTAATATCAGATTATGGCCTTTAGTAACATTCTGCATTTCAGAAATCTTCTAATGTGCACATCCATTGTCCTGCAACAAGTTAACTTTCTTACCTACCTGCTTGTTACGTCTGTCAATCTTATCTGAAAACCGATGCTGGAAAGTAATCTGACAACATCATATTGAATAACAGTGATAAGGATGAACTTTAAGGTTCAAAGGACTTTGGTAGCAGCAAACCATCCACAGCCTGAATCTTAGCATTTCCTGTCATGCTAACTTTACTTAAACCTTTACCAGCAAAAGGAGAGAACCCAAACAAAATAAAGAGAGACTAATATTAAAATATGAACTTCTGACAAGTGTGAAAGAAAGTATCTACTTGCTCATAGGATTTTTTTTAGAATCATGCAGGCAGCAAGGAAGGTGGAGAAATTTAACTAGAGGATCTAATTCCCCATTTTTTTATGCTCTCTTGACTCTTGTTCATACTCCTGGAAAGAAAAAGCTTGCTCTGTACTTGCAGAAACTTTGCATCCAGACAGCTGAGCCTTTTCAAACTTCCTATCACACTACGAGAACTGAGCCCCCCTGGGAAGTTCTAGAGAAGCCCTCTGGCCAGACCAGGGAAAGGAATGATTTAACCAAGATTCTTCTTTGCCTTTACTTATTCCTGAGCTGGTGGGAACAACTTGACTTCCTAGGAAAGGAAGACAACTGTAGAGGAGGTGTATGTTCTAAAATGGATTTTTTGGGTTACATCCCATCTACCTATCCAATTACTAACTCAATACTTCTATCAGCATCTATACTGATGGTCATCTTAACAAATAGATGACAAGTTCGGTTGGACAAAGACTGAAATGCCATTAAAATCAGTGGAGTAATTTCTGATTTAACTCTGCAAAGGCTATTTCCCATTACATTTCCTCCCTTTGTAAGTAAAAATACATTACATTGTAGTAGTGGCATTGGTTGTAATAGCAACATACCAGTAAATAAGTGAGGCATTAGGGAACAGGGCCCAGAGGCAACCACTTGACCTGCCTGGGCACTACCGCTGCCAGCAAGCCTGGGCTCGTGTGCAATGGGAGTGCGCCCCGGACACATGCAAGACACTGGCTGTGTCCTCAGCCCACAAAGGGATTTCTCTGTCTTGGGCTCCACATTCCAAGTTCTCCGTCCCACTGAGCTGTGAGGAAATTAGAGTACAGAGGGATGCACAACATTGTGCGTGCTCCAGCTTCAGCCTGCTCTCTCCAAAGTCTGGCTATGGTGGACATCAGGATTGTGGTAGTGACCAGAAAATAAGACACCACGTGCTACATTCTTACCACCACCTACTGAGAACTGGCATGGCCTAGCTGCTTTAGGCTCCCCAAATCCAGAGTAAGGCATTCTTCAAAATGGTAGATTTTCCACACTGTGCCTGGGGCAGGCAACTGCAACAACAGTATTAGTCCAGTCTGGGTATACCTGCAAAGAGCCAAAAAAAGGACTTCTTGGCAGATTAATTCAAGCAATGTCCGGGGGGTGGGGGTGGGGGGGGAGCAGGGGGGAGAAAGAAAATCAGTATTAAAAGAAAGCAAATATCTTTAGTCTCCTTCCCATAAACCTGCACATACAGCCTCCTGCGATACAAGCTCAGATGCTGGAAGCAGTCTGGCTAATGCAATTTACTGCCTCTAGGACTTTAGCTAACATCCTGCAGTACTTCTCAGCAGGATGACAGAGGGTATATACCCACCTTCATTTTGCCAGTGCCATGCAATTAGGACTGAGACTAAATTAAATTGTTAAATTAAATTCATATAGAAATTTCTTTTTACCCCGCCCCCACCCTGAGGAACAGTTATATTTAAATCAATAGTAAGGCACTATTTCAGATATAGATATACTGCAGATTTTGACAGTGGTTTTAGCACCATCAATTGGTTTCAGTATTTTTCCCTAACTGGTTACCACATTGTCATCATGCATTTGTTTCCTTAGCTTTCTCTCTGGAGGACAAAAACATATGATAAAAGCAATAATCTGGAAAGATCTTAAATTGTGGGGTTGTGGATACTCATCCAATAAACTTAAATTTTAACTAATATTGGATATGTGTCTGCATAAATCAAGCATGCAACATTTTGAATACATACAAATAAATAATTAAGTAAAATCTTTTTTTTTTTTTTTTTTTACCTGAGGGCAAATCTCTCATTTACCTAAATCAATGCCTATTGATTTATGTATGATGTTTGTGTCTTTATGTACAACATCAGCTTGGACTGATCCCTTGGCTTTTCTTACTAGCTACACTAGTTTACCCTGAAAGATAATATGCTTTGTTCAAATATGTGCTGAAGGCAACAGCAATGCTGCTTTAACATGCACCATCATTTGCTCTTCCCACTCAGTATTTAAGATAATCTCTTTGCTTTAGACACTCATATAATTTAAATCAAACACACATACAAGTTGGAAAAATCTAGCCTGGATGGAAGGATGGAACACATGGTAAATCTGGTGTGTTTGTAGCCTAGACAAAATTTTGGCCTTGGATTTCACAGAAAGGTTAGCAAAATGTCAACCTGTCACATAGTATTAACAGTAATAATAACAACTCACACTTTTGAAAGCAAATGCCATCTGTGGCTCTTAAAGCTCTCAGCAAATATTTGCACACCAGCCCAAGAAAGACAATGCTTTCCTTTTTAGCTACGGAGAAACGGAGGCAGGAGAAGCAGAGAAATGGAGGAGGACTCCAGGCAGTGCTCAGGAGTAACACCAGAGGCGCAAGGAGAGAGGAGAGGACAGGGAATCCCACAGAGAGATATGCTGGGGTGGCCCAGGCAGAGCCAAGCACTAGTGGAGAAAGATGGATAGGCTGTCTTGTTATGTTGTTGGGTTTTATTTTTGAATCAGATCCTGAACTGGTGTAAATCAGCACTAAATTTAACGGTACTATATTGATATGCACATGCCAGCCCAGTTGTCCAGTAAGCGCCAGCAGAAGTTGGAAACAGATTAGCTGTGTGGGTTTTTTTGGTCTACCTCATACTCTCCAAATGCTACAGCTGTGTTTTGTAAAAAGGGAAAAGGAAAGGGGAAGGGGAAGGGGAAGAGGAAGGTGAAGGAGAAGGGGAAGTGGAAGGGGAAAGAAAAAGGCAAGGAGAAGGGGAAAGGAAAAGGGAAGGGGAAGGGAGAGAAAAACAAAAAGAAAAAGAAGCCCAACCAAAAACAAATCCAGCAATAACTTTCACTAACTTGACTCTAATTGAACTGTCGTGTGTGTAACCATTCCAGAGAAATGGTGATTCCTGCAATCAGCTAAAGGAAAGAGGCTGCAGGAAAAATAAGCCAGAGACACAGATAAGGAGATTTTATTCAGCTTTATTTGACAAGTTTTATTACACTGAGAAAACATAACGTATCTAATCTCTTTGCAGCTGTTGCAGCCCTTCAGCCTTTATTACTTAAATCCTATTAGATATAAAATTGTTTCTATTTGTCAATGGCATGATATCTTCTTTTATTATTATTATTATCATCATCAGAGAGTCTTGCAAGTATGGCCATGAACATAATTTCTGGTCCATCTTCTTACCAATAGTTAAGGTTATCCTGTGATGTTTGCCTGCTTAAATGGCCTACTTTTTCAAAAGGCCTGGAGAACTGTGTGTGGTTTTTTGTATGCGTATCATGGCACTAAATAAGAGCTCAGCAACTAAAGAAGACATCTGCAAACCACTATAGCTAATTATTTCTATTATGGGTGATGAAATTGCAGCCATATTGGGCTCAGCTGTAAACTTACCCATATCAAGACCTTGAAGCAAGGCCTTTCTTCACATTTCACAGGTCTTTCTGTCTGACACTTGTAAAACTTTAGCTCTACATTTTTCACAGAAATCTTAAGGACATTACTTTTTTCAATAGAAGTTCCTATTATTGCAAATAAGTAATGCTGCTGCACTGCCTCTTCTGTCAGTGTCTCTCTGGGTGGACAACATCTCCTGTGATTCAACAGATCATCAGATCCAGAGGAAAGCAGGATGAGAGTGGTAGCCTGGGGATACCACCAGGTGATGATGCCCCCGAAGCTCATGAAGAAGTACGATAGCCCAGTATGCAGCTGCACTTCCCACAAGGTACTCAGCTCTCATTTCCACAGGGACACTATTTCATCTCCAAGGCAAAAGATTTTGTTTCCTGGGTAAAAGATTTTTCACCTCATTGCCAAAGAAAATCATGACAGCAGCATCAAAAGTCTGTCATAGCTGGTTTCAATAAATGTTTTTGGACCAGATGTTCCTCCCACGTCATAAGCCAGACTGAAAAATGTAGGAGAAACAATAAGGCAAAGATATCTTGCCCACAGACCTCCAGCAGACTAAGATATAGCATTACCGTCTCTCCAGACACAGTTGCTTGCTCCTGCCCATATCCGGACCATCATTCCTGTTAGAAAGGGCACTTTCATTCTGAAGAAAATTAGCATTTGAGATTCCCAGTGCCATAAAAGTTTAACAAATGAATAAGACACCGATTCTGGATGCATAGCAACAAGGAGAGGGAGTTGTTTTCTCTTTTGCCAATTGTTTTCTATTTATATTGTAATGTCTCTCTCTTTTTATCAGTTTAATTTTCTTTTGTGTAATTTTGTTTTTATGGAACAGATTCATCCCTGCTGTACTTTTGGCAGAATTTAAAGTGAGAGAAAGACATCCCTTTGTGTCTTCAAGAGAGAAATAAAACATTAAAATCTTTCTTGAAACATTCATATTTAGATAATATTGGTGATTTTTCTGTAGATTCTCTTTATTGACTATAATAGTCATAGTCAAGACTCATGAACAGTTCGTGATTTGCTTACGTGTCAAATGTGCTGATTTTCTGACTGTATATTTTAGTATTCTGGAGTGTTAGAGGCATTAATTCTTGACAGCAATATGTATGGAAATAAATAAAGTGAAAAGTTCAGGAGCTGGGAGCCACTGCCTCAAGCAGGAACAAGATACTGCATGTCATCTGGTTTGTGGTAACTTGCTCCCAAGGGAGGCAAAATCTTCCATCTCTTGCATTTCTCCTGCTGCACAATGCAAATGAACTTTGTCGAGCTTGTGACCTAAGGACTAGAAAGCTGGGCAGACTTCCAAGGTGGGTAGCAGAGAACTGATAAGCTGGATGAGATAATATACATAAGACTGGAGTCCTAAAATACATCCAAAAGCGATCGTTATCTTCTGAAAGGATAAGAAAAATAGAGGCAGAGTAAGGATACATTTTAGAGAGGTGAAGGTGTATCCTTGATTAGTGAGAAAGGTGTGGAAACATGCAGTGATGGTCCTGATTTGGAAAGTCACGGGTACACAGTGAGGGAGATAGAATTGTAGGGTGTTAGTTTTGGGGATATAGAATATGGGAGGAAAGGTTAAATGAGGGTCTTAGACAAATGAAAAATTTTCCATAAAACTTAGACTCTATGTTCCAAAGCATCTTAGTAAATATATGTAAAATGACAGGCTGGAATGACTCACATCATAGGATTCATACAGTAAACGTGGCAGGATCAGAAAGACCCTTTAGAGACCTATGATCAATGCCTACAGGCTATATTTGTGACAGTCAAATATAGTTTGAGAAATACATGCCAAAGTGGCCTAGTTTTGGGGACAGGAAGTTCAAGGAGTGGCAACAGAAAGCCAAGATAATGCAGTGACATCTGGAATTGAACTGCTGAGGGAGGCAAATATCTTCAAAACACATAGACCTGGTCTAAAAAAAAACTTTGGCATCTAAAAGAGGACTTAAATATTTTCTAGCTTTCTAAGTGCTAAGCTACAACATACCAACAACTAGCAATCTAGGTTAGCAGCATCTGATCTCTTTAGGTATTTGTATTTTTGATCCAAAAATTCCCAAGGCAAGTTTTTAACAAAACACACCCATGTAGGCTGTTGCATGCTATCTACTCTGTGTGCAGTGAAGGGTATGTGCGCAAGGCCACCCTTCAGAGAACTCCCAGCTGGCATTATCAAAACCTGCTTCACAGAGTGTCTCCTAAGATCTTACAGAGTCTGAGTCAGGGGTACCCCTAATGTACCACAAAAGCATCACCTTCACTACATAATTCAGCTGCCATAGCAAGAAGTCAGGCCCCCCCCCCCCTCACCTGGAGGGTGTCCTCAACCACTGTAGGAACAGACAAAAGGGGGCAAATTTAGCAAGATACATGAGGCCAAAGTATCAACATCCTGAAAGGAGAATGTGACACTGTGGAACAAAAATCAGAACACATGTATGAGACAGTATTGGAGGGGACTGAGTCACACATCCAAAAAAACTTAATATGAAGTGCACTAGCAATTTCTAGACCACTGAATCTTCCTTGGTTTGCTCTCCATCTATGAAAGATGGGGCTGCTTGGTCTTGGGCTGATGCATATTTTGCTTAGACACCTAGGCAAGTGAAATCAAATCAATGCAACCCACTCAAAATGACAGTGCTCGTTAAGCGTGGTTGCTACAACCAGTAAGTGTGAATTGTTGTGGCCTGAAGCCATCGTATCCTTATAAAAAATGAGACAGGCTTTCTTGTACTAGAACTTTCAATGACTCAGTTTTGCTTGATACACATTGTGTATTAGGAGGAAACAAATAAAACATTACATACAACATTACATACAACATACATGCAACATTACAAACATACATACAACATACACACAATATCTGAGGCAGAAGACTTGAGGACCGCTTAATAACTGGAGTATGAGTCTTTGTGCTATCAAAATATAACATTTGTGCTTTGATATTTGGCACATTAAACTCAAAGTAAGTGAATCATTCAAATTTCAGAATGTAGGAAAAAATGTGAACATACTCCAAGGATGTGGTGCAATGTCAACTGTCCATAATTGGGACATTTAATAATTATATGGTACTTAGCACAGACAAAATACAGTCCAAGGATTAACCAGGAAATCTTCATAACTTTCCTCTGAGACAGAAACTGTATCCCCACTTTGCAGATGGAGAACTAAAAAGAAAGCAAAAATTCTATTGTTCTATAATAACTATGACCAAATAATTATATTGTCAATCATTCATTTCAGCTTGCTTACACAAAGTATAATGCAAGAATTAGAAATGGTTTATGCTAAAAAAACCCTACAAAACTTCACTTCTCAACAAAAAAATGCTTTTCTCTTAGCTCTAGATTTTGGCTAGAAATTTTGCTTGCAAGAGATATGTTATCAAAGAAATATTCATGGCCCCAGAATGATACTGTGAACTTACCAAATGAACCAAATCTTACTGAGTTAGTCAGGTTATTTTAATGTACTAAATTGTACATTGTACAATTTACATTACATTTAATTTACAATACATTAAAATAACCTAACTAATTTAATAAGATTTAATAATAAAAAATTTTGCATCTCTGGAGGATATGCAAAACTGGCAGGTGAGATTTAATTATCCACAACCAAGATTTTCAGGGAAGGATTAGTGTCATCTCCAGCTTGAGCAACTTACTCTGTTTATGAAACATTTCTGAGTGATGGTTCCCATGAAAGCTACTTCTAACAGTGAGCATCTCAATACAGATACCACCAAAAAAGGAGTCATTTCTGCATCAATATGAATTTTAGATATAGAAGGAACTATGCTCTTTGCAGCAGAGAATACTTCATCTTTCCTTTTTTTTGTTATGACAGTACACAGAAGACTAGCATAAAGCTGGGCCAGGTACTGCATAGATTTCTAATAGGTGATAGGATGGCTTGAAATTGTTACGAAGCCTAATCTAAATCAGCACAGCTGCTAGCAAAGATTGTTTCACTGCACCTGGCTGTGTATTCCTGCCTCTTCCTTTGGTCCAGCCCTTGCTAGGCCATCATATGCATCAGGGGACTCACGAATGCACAGACAGGCAGAGCTGCTGCAGGATCTGACTCATCCACACTGGCATTAGGCTCTGGCAAAAAGAGACTGAGGGAACAAACAGCCTGGGGTGGGAGAAAAAAGTAGCACCAAGGTTTTCAAAAGCAGCTTGGATTTAAACTGTGTTAAATTGATTGCAAAACTGCAGCCCTTCTATCTGCCCCCCAAATAATCAAAACCAACAACACAGACAAAGGCAGCAGGGAAATGGATGTGGCCAAAAGAAAACATCAGGTCTGTGATAGCTGAGAAAAGAAAACTATATCTCTCAGCTCTGTAATTCAGTCTTAATGAGGAGTCTGTATGAAGCAACTGGATATTAGATGATATTTGAGTATTCATCAGTTAATCAAGACATAGGCAATTTCACTAATTTTTCTGCCAAAGGGGTTGCGAAGCTATTATCATAAGCACACATGATGATGTTATGCGCTGATTCAGAAATAGAGGCTTCTGTGAACTCAGTAGAGAAAGGATTTGGCTAGGATTCAAGGCTGCTCTTTCATGGTTTAAAAGCTTGCCAAAGACTGGACTTTCTAGAAAGCGACTGTGCTATTTAATCCTTATTGTTCAAGCAAACACCAAGGGATTTGCTATCGCTCAATCTGACAGTCACACAGTTCCAGTTTTATTCTTGTTATATACATATATGTATTTACACACGTACACATACAAAATACTTAACTAGCCTTTTTCTCATTTTTTTTCATTTTCCGCTTTTTTCTTTCATGTCTTGACTATCTCACTTAAAGAAAGTTGGTTTCTGTGCTGGTCATAGACTTCTCTGCTTCAGAGTGGATTGTATCTGAATTTAGCCAGCTTTATAAACTGCTGTGCACTTAATTAGACTTTCCAGCTGAGTAGAGTTTCATCAACATGTCAGCAACAGATTTAATCACTAGGAATGGTAGAATAAATTATTGATGTGCTACCGAACTTGGGTACCTGGTACAAGAGCTGTGGAAGGACAGCCAGGAAATGCATAAAAAAACCCAGATTTTCCTACCATTTTTTAATGCTGAGAGAACCAGGTTGGCTTGGACTTCCATATCACCTATTTAATCTGGTTTTGTTACTCTTGCGATTGCCAATTGGCACACACTGGAAGGCTTAAGACATTCACCTTCCTAACTCCTTTGCAGGAGTAAGACAGAAGCTCCAGGAAACTGGGGACATTTCAGATCTAGCCCTGGAGTGCAAGATGTTAGTCCTCTGCTTTCGGCCACAGGTTGTCACCTCAGATACAGAAGGTATAAGGGAAGGTGTACCTATGGCTCCGTTACCCAGTTCAGGGAACAGCGTGTTAGCTTAAGTGACCCTTGAAGCTGAGCTTTCACTAATGTGCCACAATGAAGCGTTCAAAATGAGTGTATATGCTCACTTTTGCTGCCTCTGATAACGCAGGATGGGAAACAGGTGGGTACAGAGCACAGGTAAGGTCAGCGCTGCACCGGTTTGCTTCAGTGCACAGAAATCAGAGCAGTTAGGGCCATATTTTCCAACACGACAGTCCAGTTCACTTTTTATATCTAATTTAATTTTATGTCTGTGCACCTATTCTGTTTGTACATATAGCTGTCTTGACATGGTTTGCAAGCTCACTGGGGCAGCACAAAAATTTGGGATGTATTTGATCACATATTATGCAGTATGCATGGAGAAAGAAAAAGTGGAAGTATGGCAGTAAAGGTTGCTTGAGTAACCTTAACTCTGCCCATGCATATGCACTGCAAGGCTTCATCTTGAAGACCTTCATTAGAATTAAAATGGTGCACTGAAGATACAACTCCCAAATTTTAAGCATGTGAACACATGTTACTCCTCATGTAGTATAGTACTGGATGTTCCTCTTATATACTGACAATATTTTCATTAATCTTTTCCCAGAAAATCTTGCTGCTTTGTTGGAGGAAATCCAATTTTTTTATGAAAACATGTTAATTTTATGCTAAAGGACAGCAGTTCAACTTTGCCACATGAACAGGGGAACAAAATTTCAAACATTTACTCAGGGTAATGTTTTTCTTAATGAATTTTCACAGGCATATTTTACTCATGCAAGGCAATATTAAGCGGTAAATGCAATCCACTCAAATACACTGCTGCTCCATAATCTCCAAATCTTGCAATACCCACTAGATTAATTTGCCTTATGTCTTCCATATCAGCCCAACTCCAGAGTACTTTCAGGACCTTAACAGCTGAAGTTGAGGGCATAGCAGCAAGGTCTGACTGTAGAACTGAAGTCTGCATCTGCTTTGCATATGCATACACATTTAGGAAGCCTTTCCTTGTAGAAAGAAGATAGATGAAGAAAGAAAATAGATGATGAACTAAGAAGTGGACACGCCAACAAGCTAAAAGAGAAAACAGATTCATGGGAGGAGCCAGTGTTGAACACACATTGACAGAGAGTAATAAATAATGTCTCCTTCCATGTCAGAAGTAATTATGGGGGGAGAACAGAAAGTGGTAGAGCACTTACTAACTCTCTTGTGCAAGCCGGAGATTGGCAGTGACATGTTTCCCCTCAAAGAGAACCAGAACAGGAAGGTAACATGGAGGGGAAATTTTATTCTCCACCACAGAAGCATCCTTCTGTGCTTGGATTCCAAAAGGCATTGCCATTTTCTCATCAGTAAAAAGTATTCAAACAAGGACAGTGCCTCCTGGATATAACACTTTGAAGAGCCCATCACCTTTACAGAAATTGAACTGAAAAAAAATTACATCACCTAGCAGAAAGCATCTGCTGCTTCCCTTGCACAGTGTGGCAGCATTTTAACAGCAAGACTATTTTCAGTTTAGGCTCCATGAGAAAAAGGCATTATTATATATACTTAACATTTCAGGAGGAACTAGTGTAATCAGACTATGACTGCTCAGATTTCAGCTTTCCTTCTTTTGAAATGTTCAAAATAGCAACATTTCAACAACCCTCAAATGACTCTCCATCTCTTTAGGAAGCATGAACCAGAATGATGATAAGGCCTCCAAAGTCCTTTCCTTTGAAAGGTCTGTCACTGGCATAAGAAATACTCTGTCATTCTTCTATTCCAGCTATTTGCACTCTAGATATGTGTGGGGATAATTTCACTTCAAACCCTGCAGCAGTTTCAAGCAAATAGAATGTACTGGTTGTGAATAGCTCCTTCATGTTCATCTCTCTCCATATTAACATTTAAATAATCTGGTCCCCTTGCTGCGTTAGATAGGAACTTTCTGACTAATGACCTAACAGAAGTCTGAAAGCTTTCACATTAGGTGGAGTTCCTGCTACAAATACATCACTAATTACCCGCTTATATAGGGGAGTGTGTTACCTAAAGGAGTTCTCCTTTTCCTGTAAAAAAATCAGCATATCAACAGTACACATATCCAGTGACACTGGGTCAGTCCTGAAATTCTCATGTCACCTCCTGAGGGCTCTTGGATTTATCTGGAAAGTTTCTCCAAAACAAATGTGTCCCCATCTTGACCCTGTTTAGTTTGCAAAATCTAAGATCATTAAGCAGCATGGCTTCAGGCTTCTTTTGACTCTAAAATGTCTGCAGAGGGAAGGTGAATTGAAAAAAGATCATTCACTGAGCACCTTCTCTCAGCTGTCTTCAAGACAAATTTACAAATAAACTTTCTCTGAATGTTGATGAAAATATGTAACACAAGTTACTATCACTACCATTTTGGGGTAATATAAAAATGCACTTTCATCTAGCCAGCAAGTTTGTCCATTCTTTTTTTGCCTATACATTAGTAGACTGTCAGTGGTGATAAATGGAGACTGCTCAAAACTTTACCTCCCAGACTGGATGTCTGTTTCTAAAATACAGTGTGTACAGTGGTAAAGGAAGTGTGGGTTTCTCTTTCAAGAATTTGTCTGGTCTGTTTGAAGTCAGATAAGGGAATGATTTCCACAGTATCCATCAGCAGGGAGCTCCACAACTTAGCTTTCTCTTGTATGAAGAATCATACCCTTGTTTGCTTTGAACTTGGCCTTCTCTGTTTTCATTTGCTACTCCTTACTCCCTTTCCTCCCTATATCTGTTTCTCAAGAAAATCTGTCTCCAATACATGACTTTTCCATGCAAGACAGGATGAATTTTTGGGCTGAGTAACTCAAGAAGAGCCATTACAATGCTGCGGTTGGGAAATTTGCCTCTTTCAGACCTTCCAATTACTTGAGCTCTGAATTTTAAGCTTCATGAAGTGTGACAAGTGACAGTCATACAGCTGATGTGCATCCCCAGGGCAATAGTGGTGATGCTCATAGCTGTGACTAGCCTGGGAGCAGAAGAGGGGCTCTTGCGTCCTCTGGGAGTCTCTGAGATGTGACCTAAGGGGCAGTGAAGTGGGAGGCAGGAGCTGAACATGCAGGACTCCAGTTTAAGGGAGGAGAAATTACAGCGCTGCACACTTTGCAAGAGAAGCTCAGGCAGGAAACAAATATTTCTGAAAACAAGCGCAGAAGAGACAAATTATAAGTACTGCCAGAAGCCTTTTTACAGGCTGATGTTCTAATCTTTCAGTCAGCTGGGCATAAAACATCCTCTTCACCAGCATGGAGTGCCAGACACTCCTTGTGTCTTCTTGCTGAGACATAGACGTCATTCCCTGCGAGCTGAAGTATGTCTACCATTCTTTCTTTATTCCCAGGTGGAGACCAGAATAATCTATGCATTTGTCATGGCCAGGATGGATCACCATAGTTCATCATCTCCACTTAGTTTAGAATGTATGGTCTGTCTCTTCTGTAATTTAGGGCCTGCTTTGCTATCAGCTCACTCCCAAATTTCCTCCACTGGCGATTTAGGGCTTTGGTACCAAGCTGCATAGCAATGAAAGGATCAGATCTCAGCTGATTTAGAGACTACATCTGAGTGTAGCCAAGGCTACTGGGGTCCTTTGGGACAAATTGAATGAGAAAGCCTGGAACAGATTGCACATGTCTTATGCGTGATGGATTCCTAGCTGAGGGACCTAAGCACAGCAGAACTTCTAGAGGAAGTGAAAAAGTGACAAAGCTTGCGTACCTTCAGGAATCACTGCAAAATGTTCCTCAAGTGATAAAGTCTTTCTATTTCAACAATATTCTTAACTTCCAGCTTAGCATCACCCTCAATCTCCTTCACTCCTCCAAGATCTCATTCCAACTAGAAAGAGAATTGAAACTGAGACTGCAAAGCAATGTTGTTGTCACACTTTACCTGGAAAACATCTAGTGCCTCCTATGATAGACTGACTAGACACAAAAATAAAATTAATGTAAATCTGGCATAAGAAATTGCCATTAATTAAATAAATTGATGGCATGACAAAAAAACATCATCATTCATAACTTTTCCATAACATTCCTGGCATCAGTAACCTAATTTAGCTGATGTGTGAGTACAGCACTGCCCTCTCCTGGATGCTCTCTGCTCTTCACTTCCTCACAGCAAGCAGCACTACCTGAGGAGTACCAAGACGTAAACTAGGTTTCACATAAGCATGAGCTATTTTCTCAGGAGCGTCATGGCATTGGCTGTGCAAGATGCTCCAAATCTCCCTCCATGCCCCTGCCAATACTGGTCCCAGAAATTCCCTCTGAGAAGCTAATAAAAGTACAATTTCTGTAGGCTCTTGCCTTCTAGAGATGCCTCCTGGTTACCTTCTGCATCCCCTGTCCCTGATGCCAATCTGTCGTTTGGTAGGATAGTCCTAGTGGCAAATGCATGTATCTGGTAGGACTTTGCTTTCTCTGCATGTGCTGTAGATGCTAGCAGAAAGCTTTCTGCTAGCTTTATATCCTTCTGCAAACACCGCTACCCGCCTTACCTTGCCAGTCATACTCACCATGGCAAACATTCATAAAATCAGTGATTTCTCACTCAAAATCCAGTGAATCACACCCAGACGAGAGAGTTCAAGTAGCAGTTTAACTAAGGGAATTTAGGATTCCCCAATGATTCTTAGTAACTAGGCTTGTTGTTGGCTGGGGTCTTCTATTTTTGAACATACTCTTTCATCACTGACCCACTTCAGCCTTGCTCTTCAGATTTCTGGGAAATTTCACTGTACAAGGCAGGAGATTTTCAGCAACATTTTGCTATCTTCTCTACTTGGCTACTATCATATTTATTGTCTGTTTTAAAATATCTGAGTTCAGAAAAGGGAAGTTCATGAAAGAAGGATAAGAGACATAGAAGATGGTCTGAAAAACAACCCAGCAGCTGTTCAGCCAATGTGCACTGTATACAAATGTTGGAGTTTATTCCTATTTTCTTTCCAAACCCTAGCTTTCATCCAGTTTTACTGTCAAATGACAAACAGCAAGAAACAGCCACAACACCCCACCTCCAGCTGTGATAATTAATAACCTGTCAAGACAGAGATCTGGCTGTCTCAGGAAATCTAATGTCTGGCTAGAGGTGATGAAAAATACTGAGAAATCAGAAAGAGGAAAAAAATATATGTTTAAGAAGTTATGCTTAATGGGGGAACAAAAGCTCTTAAAACAATCTCTCTATATATGTATATTTAAATGGAGTTAAATCTTGCTCGAGGAGTCTATTTTCAAACTAAAATCAAATCTTTGGGGGAAAGTTTCTGTGTAAATACAAACTATTCCCCTGATTTCCTATTCACTTGTAAAGGCTGCTCAAAGATTCTTATTCCTGCAAAATTAATTCTTTTCACTCATAACCGAAGCTCAATGAAGCTCATGGAGAGACTTTCAGTGATTTTTACCGGCTTCAAAATTTGAATGAAGTAGATTTAATTCACTTACTTATAATATTGAATAGTCTGTTTGCAAGTGGGCAGGAGTAAATCATGCAGCACCCCCCCCCCCTTTACTTGAAGAGTGGATCCATCCCTTCAGCATTATGGGACGTAAATCCCATAATCAAGTCACACCAAGGACCTCTGCATCTAGGTTATCACAGCCACTCGACGACTTGTTAAATATCAAGACAAAAAGTGTCTGTTTTGGTTTTGGACTAACACAGCTTTATCTTTTATTCTACTCACTTTCAGGCCCAGATGTCCCCATTTTAATCCCTGTCATCACTAGCATATCGAAAGAGACTGATTATGAAGTCTTCTTGTGGTGGAATCTCAACACTAGGTAGAGAACAACATTCTCAAAACATTCAAAATAATTTGGGATTTTGAGCTGAATTAGCTCATGAGGTCATCAGTTGTGCAACTAGAAAGCTAGAAAATACGCAACTAGATTTTTCAGCAAAATCAATGTGACAGTTTTCTGTCAGGGATTTTCCATGACAAAAGCAGAAAGTACCATTTTAGCCATAGAAATACTCAATTTCTATGTGTTAAAAAAAAACCTTTAAAGAAAACACACACACATACATACATATACAACATCAGTTGCAAGCCTTTTATACACACAAAAAAATAAGTTGACACAGATCTGTTTCATCTGAGAGCCAAACACAGGCAGAGATGGGAGAAGTGACTTTTCAATATTATGTTTAAAAGTACCCAGCCCTCTACGGAAATATATAGAGAACATAACAAATAATTGAAACTAGCAGCAATTTTGACTAAGTATGTTGTGATTAGCAAACAGGAACTTAGCCAGGGCATCCTGGCCCACACCTTCCACTCCTCGCTGTCTTCATCCTCTCACCAAGCCAGACAGTAATCTACCTATATACCCTATATACAGGTCTAATATTTAACTCAGCTCTTCATTCCACTGAAAATAATTACATATGGAGAACCCCTGTTAATCGACTGTGTTAATTTAAAAGGTGGAAAAAAATCCAATTTAACTTTGCAACATGTTCCCATTAAGATGATATTACAAGTTTTAATTAATATCTTGATTAGATAGTATTATTCATAGTTCTGCTCCAGTCTTTGAGATTAGGTCTTCAATGTGATATTGCTATTTTGACACACAGAGAAAAAATGACTTTTTGGATATGGTTCTCCTCTTACTAAGACAGATGTAAGTCAGAGTTAAGCTAATTGAAGCCACTAGCATGATTAAACCAGTGGGGGTACAATCATTGTTTGTAGGTTGGTATAGTGACGATTATCTTGGTGACAAATGCAAATAATATATCCAAAAGAGATTAACAATGAAAAATACTTGCAAACAGCTAATAACTATTTACTCAAGGAGTGATATCTGCAGTATGAACTTCACTCAATAGTGACTCATCTGCAACATTTGGCTTATGAACAACCAGATGAAACACTAATTTTTATCACAGTAACCCTACAGACCGTAAAGTATATATTTACAATAGAAATATTTTTGCTGATTTCACCACAATTAGAGACAAGCAGAGGTCATCCTTCAGGGACTGTTTACTCCTAAAAACCTTATTTGTGTTAACATCTTTGATTTTCCAGAGAATCTCCTTGAAAGTCAGTGAGGTAAGCAAAGAATGCAGACTTGCAGTCTTAAAATCTGGACCCCCACTGCCCTAATATGTGGAAAGACAACTCTTCTCATTCTCGGTGTCAGAATAATCTTGGTCATGTTTCTTTTAAGGCTCAACTCAGTGTCAGCCAAGAGAACACACAAATGGGGTCATAGACTATCCCATATGGATATAAAGAAAACCTGTACGTCCAGGGCTCTGCATGCATTATGCAGTTTGAAAGCATCAAAATAGCTAGCACATGCTGTCCATGGGCAGCTTGCAGAGAGCAGACAGGCTGCCTGAGAGACCCTCAATTAGGTAAAATGCAGATGGAGTGGGAAACTCCCCCTGCTCCTGAGGTGGGTCTCTGAAAGCGTTGCAGGCAGAGCCCTGGGATGCCCCGAGCCCGCTGCAATACCTGCGTGCGGGACGAGATCGCAACGCAAGAGCCTCGTATTGCCGTGCTCATTCTGGGCACACATCATTCCCCAGCGTGGCACCGAGCACATCCTGCAGCAGTGAAAATATTAAACAGGCAGAAAAGACTCAATTTCCTTCTGTCAGAGCTTTCAGCGCTGCTGACAAACAGTAGTAGACTGACATTTAAATGGGAAAAGCTTGGCTTTGAAGCCTCAGAGGATCCTTGCCCTATTGCTTCTTGCTCGTTGGCTTTGTTCGCATAAACTAGGCTGAAATACATTGCCAATCACAACACAGGGTGAAAAATCCTCCGCAGCATTAAGCCAGCTGGAGACACTTTTTCTGACCTGCTCTGAGAGGAAACAGGGCACTGGATGTGGAAAGAGAGAATATTTTGACTCCTGGTTTTGTTCCAGTGCTCTCAAGAGGCTTAAGATATGAATTTGAGAATGAAAAAAAAGCTTTAAAATTGCTCAATAAAGGTGAAGAATTGGTAATTGTAATATTACCAGCTAGACTTAGCTTCCCCCCCCCCCCAAAAAAAATGAAAAAATAACCAAACAAATCGGCACACTGAAAAGTGTTCTCAGTGTTTAGTCACTTGCCATATTTCAAATTTATTAACTGGGAAGGCAACTATGCAATTAAGCACACTAATGGATTCACTAGTCTATTCCATAAAAAAAGTGGAAAAAAAAAAAAAAAGAGAAATAATAGTGGAAGAAGTAGAGAAAAGCCCAATTTACCCAAGCCAGTCCCAGAATGGAGCGAAAGGATGACAGGCATTCAAGGATGACAGGAGTCAGCCAAAACTCCTGAAAGGGGAATTTTGCTTGATTTCATACTGGAGATCTTGAGATGGAGCCAAAAGGGGATTAATTTGGGCATGAAGTCCTCCAATTGAAAGTTAAAATCCAGAAAACTCCTAATCCCATAGGAATTTAATCCTGTTGATGCAGTGGTTTACGACCTTAGAAGTTACTCCCTTGGGTGAAAATTCTCCCTCGGCACAATCACAGAAGCTGGCAGCTTTTACAGACCTCAACAGAAGCTATCCCCCAGCTACTGAAGGGATCCAAAAATTTGTTGACCTTAATCCCCCTGGATCTCAGTCATGTAGGCAGATGCATACTGTGCTCTGATCCCATTAGAGCATGTTTAATGCATGCTGACAGGACCAGGCTCTCATGAAATATAATGTGAGGGTTCAGAAAACATCAGTTAGTGCTTGGAAGATATAAAACATATTTAACAGTCTTTCAACACCTCTCCTGATCTACGCACCTTCAAGATTTGTTTGCTAACATTTCTCCACAACCACAATACTCCCAAGCTCTCTTTTTTTTTTTTTTTTTTCCTTTTTTAGGAAGACCAATGTGGTTTTGATGTACAAAACTAACTTCATAACAGAAATCAAGAAAAACATTCATGAATTTGAAGGAAGATTTCTTTGTGAGTATTTAAAGAAGATCCACTGAGACTTAGGGTGTACCTGCTGGAATTTTTTGCCTCAGAATGCCCTTCCAATGACCATGGTTTCCTCCAGCAGAAAGATCATGGTTGTCTGTTCATCCTTTCCTGACAAAGGAGGAAAGATCCAAATAAACACTTCGTCAGAATAATTGCCACTATGCAGCCTTTGAACAAGAATGAAGGAAGTATTGGAAACGTTCGTACACAGGATACATGACACTGAGCTCTGTATCCTGCTTCCCTGCAACACTGATAATTAGTTTGGGAAAAAGCATTTACCTCGCTTCAGGAAAGAGATTATGTCATTTTTTGTTCAAGACTTCAGGAAACCTTTGCCCATCCTCATGCTTTTCTTTTTCTAAATAACTGTTTCATTTGGAGCACCTTAAATCAATTCAGCCTGTCAACTCTTCACAGATTATTTCCACTCCAAATAATGGCTGCATTCTGCTTTGGAAGCACCCTGGCAGTATGAATGTCCAGTCTTCTTGCTGGCTATTTTTTCTTACCTCTCCATTCAAACTGCTGTGCCTGGCGAAATTTTTCCCTATATATTCTTCCTTTGTTTAACACATTTAACCAACTGGACCACGCAGTGTTTGGCTTTATTTCCCTCTGGATCAGGTTTTAAGAGGTCCCAAAATTTCATTTCATTAAGCCTGCATCTCAGAAGGGAAAGTGCTTCATTTATATAATTAACCCTCTTGTAAAGACAAAGGCTCTTTCTCTTCTAGGAAAAAAAGAAAAAAGGTGAGGACGTGTGTTAGAAGAACAGTCAACTTCGCAAACATAAAAGCTTCTCCTATTTATTTGATGTCTCAGTTCCTTGTTGGACTTTCTCAGATTAAATAGAAAAGGTTCTCATTATCACATTGAGATGTCAGCTCTGAGAAAAAGGCTCTTGGGCTTTATGAAGAAATGCTGAGTGTCTAAATAGAGGGGTCAGTCTCTGAAAGTCTGATTTGTTGTAATATTCACCGATGCATGAGGGGAGTCCAGGAAAGGGATCCAGGAGATCTTCCCCATAACAAGATGTCTAAACACTGAGCCGTGCCCACTGTTCAAAGTCTACGTGCCTCCTTCATGTGTGATTAATACTAATAGATCTTTTCTGAGAGTGCAGAGCACTTAATTAAAAAGGATCTGAGAATAAATTTCTGAACTGCACAAGCAGAAGAAAAGGAATAGTAGTGGTATTGCTACTTTTTAAGACAATAATTCAGCTACTAGAGACTCACCCAAGAACTGAGATTGCCGTGTTTAATTCCCTCCTGGAACTTGATGAAATGCTGCGGCCATGCTATGCAGTAGGTCAGACTGGACAATAACCACCAGTTAAGATTCTCTCCTTGCCTTAAAAATGTGTTTATTTCCTCATGATGGTTGAGGGAACTGCACTAAATCCATGAGGCTTTCCACGTTTAAAACACAATTATTTGTGTCAAATCCCAAGGGTTAGAAAAATATCAGGAAAAGGCTGCAATACTAACATTCACAGCCTTCCATTTGCCACGTAGCTATAGAGTTTGTAAGGAAAAGGATTTTTCATTCAGAAAAGTCAGGATTTTTTAGAAAACACTCACCATTTTACTTTAATTTCATTTCATGATGTTTTTCAACTACAGCTACTTTCAATTAAATATTCACAGAAATATTTGAGGAGGACCTCATTTTGCCTTTCTTGCATATATGCCCATCTCAGGAATATACTCTTTGACAAGACTAAAGTTTTTCTTTCTTCTGTTCTCTTTCCATTTTCATTTTTCCCCTGTCCACACTCTACCTTCTTTTTACATTTCTGAGTACCGAGCAGTGAGGAAGGCAAGCCCTAAGCATCAATTTGTGACAACAAAGGATTCAAACCCTATAGATAACAGAATCAAAAGTGACCGCATAAGGCACAGAAATTTATATTTACAAAAACTTCCGTATTTTAATAGCAGTAAATAAACCATCTCTGTATCAATTCTGTCTGAGTGGTTTCCACGAAGCCTTCAAGTGGCATAGAAAGTAAAGACATATCAAAGTTAATATTTGAGGAATTATTTTGCTGTTATACAAACAGAAGTAGAATCAACTTAGTTTATATACAATGAGCTAGAACTGCAGAGCTAATAGAAAATTAAATAATAAATAAAATGTTATTTCGTCTTCCCTCATGAAAATATTTTATGACTTTGAATATACACATGGATCAGCTCTGTTAAGTAATGAATTGCCTTTTTTCACTGTAATAATTTTCAATCCAATAATCTTTGAATATCCAATCCATGTGTAACTCTATTGATTATGTGAGTATTTATGCTTATTCAACAAAAATAAAATTTATTTAGCTTTTATTCTTGGAATAATTTTTCTCCAATGCTAAGAGATGTAAAGCAACCAACACACACATAAATACATCAAAATAAAAGAGCTTGAGTTTAATTCCTTAGTAAAGGAATACAAATATTCCTATTGCCACAGGCCACTTCCAAATTCCAAGTATTTTCAGAGCAAATTCGAGTGAACACAAGCTATCATGAAATAATTTATTGGAAATAATTCTTATGATTCTGCAAATACATAGGCAAATAGCAGTAATAATAATAATGCTGTCCTATCAACTCTGGAATCTAAATTCCTTTATATAATTTATAGGTCCAAATAATTCATCCAAAAAGTGTGATTTTTGAGCATTTTGAAAAGTGTTTTTCTATTCTGTTTAATGTAGCATTTATAACCAATAAAGCTGCTAATACTATTACCCAGACCGTTGAAATAATTTTAAAGTATCAGTGCTATTACTGACCATTAAGTTTACACAGAAAGATACAAAAAGTCTCTCTTTTATAAGAGAGTCGCATATATAGGAAATTATTTCAGTTCAGTCACACATTAAGTGTGCTGTAGAGACTCTTGGAAGTGATTGTCTCACAACGCTTTTCAGTGAAAGAGAAGCTAGAATGGAGGTGATTTTTTTCAGTGTGGTGTCCTGAATGCAGAAAGATATAACAACATAGAAATATATAAAGATTCTTTATCATTTGCATTTGCTTTAGATATCAGTTTAAATACTAATCTTTTGGTTGAAATAGGTTGACTTGTGACCTCCATTTGGGGGGAGTGGGAAATTGAGATGGTTTCTCAGCTACAAAAAGGAATATTTCTCACATAGGTCAATCAAGAAAATCATTATAAAATTACATATATACTCAAATTAGGCTGATTACCTTCTGGGAAATGGCACATTGTCTCAGGGGAGCTACTGCACGGAATTAGAGTGCATCCAGCTGCAAGATGATCTCAGATTTGTTACTGAACCATTTTCTTTTCACTCAGTTCATGCCAAAATTTGCTCTCTTCACAATGTAAAGTTGGACAATTTGGCATAGCTACTTCAGACTGACAGTAGCACCGTGAGACTAAACCATGCCAGCTGCTTTTCTCCAAGCAGCAGTGACTTATCGGAGAGGAAAGGGTTTCATGGCCACGCAACTATCTTTTAGCATGTTCTGTGGGACTGTGGAGGACCTTACGTGCCACAGCTCCCACAACTGCCCAGGCAACCCTGTCCTAGGATGGCGTCTTAGTCATCACAAACTGATATCAAGTCATACTTACAAACGTAGGTAGCTTTCCAGTGCTTCATAATAAGTGTATTTAGGGAGTATTGGGCCAGGAGCTTGTTTTTTTTTTTTTTTTTTTTTTTTTTTTTTTTTTTTTTGCATTTAAAAGAAAAGCTAAGAGATATATATTTGTGTCCTGTCTGAGAAGGTTTTATGGATGCTTTTATGTGTATAGAAATGGTTAGATATAATTTAGAGAAATACATTGGAAAAGAGATACACAACCCTCAAGAGGTTTATATCTAGGATTCAAACTTAATAGTAATTTGCATTCCTGTAGTGCCTAAGGATTCAAATAGTTTTAGAGACATGATTAAATTCAGGCTTGCAATCCCTTTTGAGCCTGAGACATTAACAGAAACAATCATGTGAGATCATTTATCATGGCTAAAATCCCCTTGCACCATGTGACTGTAGAAAATTATTGCTAGTTAAAGCAGGTCTGGGTTTTATCCCTTCTTTTATTCAGAAGCATAGAAGTGATTTTCTCAGAGTTCTTGATGTGGAAAATATCTTGATTATAGTTGCATGCTAGTAGATGGCATTGTCCTGGAACAACTTAATGCTCAATGACTTAGCATTTGAGGGGAAAGGGAAGAGAGAAAGAGGGAGAAATCTGCTTGGTTTTCTTTGGGTAAAGAAAATTAGATAATGAACCTTTTCAAAATGAGGAAACAAAGCATACATCCCTAAATCTTCCAACTCTAACTGGAGAAATTGGGGCAGGGAAGGAAGAAAGAGGTATATGGCTGCCGCTTCTGCTTTGAGTATCACATTTGATAAATATACCGTTGTATTTAAGTGTTAAGACAGAGCCCTGGAAAAAACAGTGGTTGGCTCATCCACCCTGATGATACTGGTTGATTCTCCCTAACTAGAAGGATTTATTACCTGACTATCCTCAGGTTTCCTTTTTGCCACATGTTTTTGAGCTTGTTTTCCTGCATCAAAGCAGAATTTTTTCTGGCTCAGTTTGTGCAGTGCACTCAGATGCTTTCAAATAAATCCTCTAATAATTTGATTAAATGCATAAACATATTGCAGGACCTGCAGGAATTTGTTGGAGGAGGACAGTGTTTCCTCAGCTTAAGGTAGTGTATAATTACCAACAAGAAGCAGCCTTGAGAGAGTGAGATTGAGACTCAAAGCCTGCTTGCTCCGAGATAATCGGAGGTGCAGAAAAGGTCTCTTCAAGCAGCTGTTGTTTCCTTGCTTGGCCAGTCATCCCAAGGCTGGATTATAATTAGTATTAGAGCCATAGGAGATTTGGCAGATTCCACTGCAGTAGCATGAACTACAGTGCGTAGTACCTTCAGGAACAAGGATATGTGGTTTTACTGCAATAGAAGGATAACAGAGCATCTTTCAGTGCCAGCTTACTCTGTATTTATTGCAAAGGTACAAGTGGTACAGAGAAAGTAGCACATACTGGTGCAATAAGTATGGCAGAAAAGGCTGCAGGGAATCAAATCAAAGTCCTCATATCTAAGTGCGTTGTATATGCTTCCTGTCAGTCAAGAGCCCTAGTGTCTCTCAAACACTAAATTGACTGCATCCTCACAACACTCCTCTGCAATACAGAGTTGTTTTTTTCCTATTTTACAAGTACAATCAAGTACTATGTAAGCCACACAGAGCATCAAATCAAGATTTATGCTGGGAATTAGACACCCGATTGTCTTTGTTATTTTGGTTTCAAGCAAGCGGAAGCTGAAACTGAGCTCAAATCTTCTGAGCCTCAACCTACTGTCTACCAGATCATCTTTCTTAACATCTTTTATTCTGTCTCAGGCAGATGCAACTGAGGACATCTATGGCTTTCTCCAGACTTTCTGCTAAACAACTGACACCCAAAGAGAATGATTTGGCATTCATCATTACAGATATGCCATTTCCAATTAGTTTCTGATATCCTGAAAACAAATCACTATTATAGGGAATTCTTCCTCACTCAAGGGAATAGTTTCATCTTCCATTTGTATATGAAATATGAATGTAACGTAAGTGATGCAGGTCACATTTGGAGGCATGCACACCTTTACGTCACTTTTTCTCCTAGTTGTCTTTGGGAAGAAATTGTGTTTTTTTTCTCTCTCTTTTTTTTTTTTTTTTCCTATTTGTAATTAGAGGGCAGAACAGATGGTAGTGACTTTCTTTAAAGTGATGTCTTTATTAAAACACTTCTCAATGGGCTAACAACTGTGTGCAACAGCAAAGAAATTATACTAGTTACGGGCAAACCTCAGAAGGTTTTGAGGTCCACAGTTGAGAAACATTAACATCTGAGATAATTTTTGAGACTAGCTAAAAATTTCAGAAGACAACAACTGGGCTGAGTGGTTTCTTGAGAGCATCATCTGAGCTCTAAATTCCAAATCATGGCTTTAACCCATCTCTGACAAATTCCTTATGATGTCTTTGGGAAGTCAAACTGAACAATGCTTTATTGCCAACCATATATATGTAAAAATTATAAGGCAGAATCTCTGCTTTAAGCTTCTAGCCTCTAGATTCATAGTGACTTAAATGTTAGATCCCTGAGCAGAGGCAAAAAGGGAATATTATTTACTATCTGGTATTTGAAGCTTTAAAGAGCAACTACCTAAAAACTATCTGAAAACTGCTACCATTGGGCTTATAAAAGAACTAAATCCAGTCTTAAACGCTAGCACATGCCAGCAGCAGAGGCACTGGCTTCTTTCTCTTGTATTACTTGCTTTATAACACATTAACCTGCCCTGATCTCCGACACTCCTTTCCTTTTGTGTCTTTCTACTCTGAACGTCCACCTGCAATTCTCTCTCCTGCTCCCCACACAGTCTGATCTCGCTGAGGCACCAAGCTCAGATTGTAATGTCTTTCCAACCTTCGGTCTCTGCAATCTTGAAGCACGAGGTGGGGGACAACTATCTTCTATAAATACACATTTTTTTTACTGAAACCAGACAACGTAATAGTCATCTGTGTTAAGGCCAGACTCATTTCTTTATGTAAACAAGGAGTAGAGGTCATCCTGAGGCCTTCAGCTCTTACACTTGTGGCAGATAGCAGTCATTTTACACAGGTGAATGACTGAATCAATCCTCTTCCCCAAATTCCACCCTCCAAATCCTTATACTTGCTAAGAAAAGCCATGGTGCATCTACACTGCAAGAGCCCCTAGAGTCCTCACTCTATTTTCCCTAGATTTACCTCACTCTGGGTATATCCTCTTGCTAAGAGGATCAACTATTAAACAGATTAGCTACACCTGAAATAGGATGACAGGGAGACAAATTATTTGCTCACATGAAGACTGCAATTATAGTGGAAACAGGAGCTTAACCATCGCGTGTACTGTGCTCAGAAGAGAGTCAAAATTTGGAGTTGTCTTTTCTTTTACGATGTTAAAAGTATAATAGGAGAGTATAGACTGGGCAAAATACAGTTTGTCTCACAGAGGACTCTCCTCACACAGGCTACACTGGCCCTTTGAATTAGGTGGCACCTCAGAACATGCACTAGATGCATTAGTGTCATGCTGCTGTGAGGAAATCGTCTAATAACCTCAATAAAATGTGAGAATTGAGTGTCAAAAAAGTAGCAACCATAAATGTTCGGCAGCTCTATTTAAGTGCTTTTTTGGACTAAGGTCAAGGGACTGTAAACATACGATGTACAAAGAGGCATGATGAAAATCTGAACCAGTAACCATGGAGAACATAAAAGTGGGTATTTGAAAAGACTATGTCATTGTATTAAGTGGAAGTGACTTCCATTTTTTTTCTTAAGAATCCAATGAATAAGCAGGAATTGTTTCTGCTGCTTTTTTTTTTTTTAAACTAAAAAGTAGTGTCAGTCCATAAGCAGATTGACTATGTCATAATACCGTGATTTCAGTAAATCAGTACATATACCTCCATTTATCTTCATCGATATAATCCATTCTAAGACGGTATTTGGCTCAGCTGCACCGCAGGAAGAATAACTGGAAGTAGAAAAATAACTAGCTTCCTTACTCTTCAAAAAGGTTTAAATCCAGGAAAATACCTTTTATTGATCAAGCTATTTCCCACTCCCCTCGCCAACTCTGCTTTCTTTTGTAGTATAGCATGAGAAAAATGAATTATGAACATTAACTGAAGGGCATAATTGTAGTTATGCAGCTCTATGAGAGGAATCTGTTTCATATTCCCTGCTAAGAAAACACAAGAATTTCTTTTACCCAGAGAGTCACTGGCAATATCCTGTGATATTGAGAATTATTGCTTTGGATTTTCAAACAGTTTGAGATAAACCTAAAATACTGAGCAACTAAAAAGAATTAGATTCTCAGGTAATATTTTTCAGGTATGGACTTTTGCTGAAACCACTCATTATGACAGGACTCCTTGTGACTAAGGCATAAGGGAAGAAGTATTCCTTTATCTCAGAAACTGAAGCTTTTCCAACATATGACAAGACTGTAGTCATCTTGTGTATTTAAAAGGACAGGCTTCCAGGCAGCAGGACAAAAAGGACTATCACGAAGTAGACTGAATAAGTGAACATATCAGTCTGGGGTTTTCCTGTGCCTATACGAGAAACACAAATCAGTGGAGGTCCCACTGAGGTGCCTCCTCACAAGAAACTGGCAAAATAAGATACCTTCATATAGCTGCAGCCTGTAGAAATATTTCCTATTGCTTGGTTTCTTACAAAACAGCATAACTTCAAGCCAAAGTGTCTATAGCAGGCCCAGGATGAGGTGGGCCAGTGGTCCAGAGAGGCCACTGTTGTTGTACTAGGACCTTGCAGCAGACTTTGTTAGCACAGACTCCTGAGCTGTTTTTCCGCCATTCCAGGGGTAATTCCCACTGTCCCATAGTCCAACAGACCTAGAGCTTCATTTGATGACCCCGGCTACTCACAGCCTCCCCTCTTGTCAGTCATTCAGAGAGAATAACAGCACCAAAAGAATCTGGGTCTAAACAAAGAGACAAGCTTTGGGAGGGGAAAAAAAATCTTCCCGTTGTTCAGGTGGGATCTTAAAGAAGAGGGAAAAATCATTCTGTGATTAGGGGCACTGTCATGCCCCTAATTACTAATAAAGATGGAAAGTGAACCCAGCTGTCCCAATCTTCAGTTCAGCATTTTAGTACAGAAGCATTCATCCTCACTGAAATGGTTTTGCAGCAACGTGCCCAAGTTAGTGTTTGAAGAGGAAATAAGCTCCTCATCTTGTTACATCAATCCAGTCACCAGACCACTAAGATTTTCTTTAACATTTTATGATGTCTTTATTTCATTGTGCATGTTTTATTTCTATCTAATTGCATTTGTAAATTGCTTTATGCGTCCTAAAGCACTTAGAAGACTGGAGATACCAATAAAATATAACAGAATAAACTAGAGGAAATAATTACTGAAATATAGGATCCAATAACTTAAAAAAATCAATATAGAGAAACTGTTGAAGTGGAAGTTTCACCCTTGTACCTATTTAGGATGAGTCATCAGAGGAGAGTCAAATTGGAAGAACTGAAGAGAAAAATCCAGATTTGAAATATCTTTGCTAGAAATAATATCTTAGAACTTCCAGAGACAACAGTGAAGTACAGATATTTAAGCACAATAAAATCTAATTCGTCTAACATATAACAAAAGAAAAATTATATAAGCTGACAAAAGCAAAAGGGTCTCCTTCTTCAACACTCAAACTCCATGACATTTGCTCTGTTCACTTCTTCAGCACAGAAACGTTTTATTCTGTTAACCTTTAACGTGCTATTAGCTCCTAGTAATCTGTTATGAAGACAGCACTCCAGTCGCTTACCTTCTGTTGAAAAATGTGGTCTCCAAACCATGTCTCTGCAGCAAGTCTTATAAAGACTGGGGACAGTCTACAAGCAAACATACTTTGTATGTCCATTCCTCCTGTCCCCAGTTTTAGAAAGACATTTTCTTGTCTATCTCAAAGAGAATCTGAAATCCAAACCTGTTCTTCTTCTAAGGTAAAATTCTGACTCCAGTGAAAATAAAGGCACAGCTCCTATTAATTTCAACAGTGCATGGCTTTCCACTCCTCAGCATAAGTAAAGTTCAGATTCAGTTATAAACCTTCATCTCTACAGCAGGAAGCTAAGCCACCTGAGCCTAACTACATCTTTAAAAGCTAGGAGCTGTGGATCATGTTTTTGCCCTGCAAAACCACCTAAAATGGTTTATCACATACAACAAATCTAAGAGACACCAGATACCCAGAATTGAGGGGATACCACTTCAATAGGGCAGAGGGCTGCTGAGAATCATGTTTTGATCATCAGGTGAGGAAAGAGATAGAAAAATATACAACAAAGAGGAGACCAGGAGAAATTGCTACCAAGATGGAAAGAGGGATACATTTGCTCTTACATCTAAAGAAGATGGACCTGACATTTGAGATGACAGCATAAGATACTACACATGTTCATTTTTCAGTCTGCAACATTATCCTTAAAACTTTTGCCATATTTTATTTGCTAAATAAGGTCAAGTATGTTCGAGTACATGGAGAAGAGGCAACCTGGGAACATAAGACTGTGTTTAGAGCCAGAGTTGTCTGTAGCGTTTCTGCCCTTAAGAACTAAAGCAAGCCAATATCTCCATAAAGCCGAGCTGTTGGAGGGGCCAGTCTTCCTGGTTGCACATAAACAAGGAAACCTGGATCTTAAAAACTCTAGGGCTGCCTCAGCAGGCTGTATTCATTGTGCTGCCAAGGCTTCTCTCCTGTTTGGATGCACATTATAACTGATAGAAACAAATGAAACTTACCCTGTAAATGTTGTTTCCCTCTTTTCTTGGAGTCCCTCTCACTCCAATTGCTCTAAAATACACATGCTGCCTTCCTGACATTCCTTTGAGGGTGAGTATTGCAGGTGCAACTGTGATACAGTAATTTATAGCAGATCTACGAGAACCAAACCATCTCTAAACATAAACAAGTCAGCTTAGGGGAGGAACATAGCTCCCCATAGCAGTACAAAGCACTTTGTCCCTCTCGTTTCATTGCTTTATACTGCTCTGTCAAAGTCCTACTTTGGCTACTGCAGAGGCCTTGAAATAGTATCAAAAAGAATAGCACCTTTCCAATGGATTAAGCATCTTACAATATTGCTCTAAAAAGCTACAGAAAAGCTTTCTGATAAGACTGAACCGTGGCACAATATACCCTGTTTCAGCAAGATCTCCATTTCATACCATCTCTGCTTACCACAGACCTCTAAAATTTGAGTTTCAGAGGGAATTTGCATTGACATCTCTAGGACGATTAGAAACCTTTAGGACAGAGAAGCGGTGAAATGAAATAAATGTCAGATCCTTTATCAGAGAAAGCAGATGCCTTCCAGCTAGGATTCTGAGAAGAGAGATTATAGGCCTAAAAATGGAGGTGGAAGCTATATTAGGTCAGAGGGCACCACCAACTCCACAGAGAAGTAGTGTTGGGTTGTTTTTTTGTTTGTTTGTTTTTTTCTTGGGGGGGGGGGAGGAAGAGGAGGCATTTTTCAAAATGAATACACTCACTCCTCAGTCCACGTTTCCCCTGAGGAGCTTACAGTGCTCAAATGCTGTAGATGTATCTAAACTGTAAGTAAACAGACCCTAAGGCTGAAGAAAGATCTGAGGATTTGATTATTAAGCACAACAACTTCGGCCTCTGCAAAGCATATGTACGAAATGCGTTTCAGACCTGAAGCATTTTGTAGCTGGCTTTGCACAGGTGATAAAACTTACAGGAGGCAAAAGGTCAGGAAGACTCAAACCAATGCTTATAGTTGAAAGCAGTCTGCATTTTTGTGCGGATCTTTGTTAACTGCATTGATGCCAGTTCATAGCAGTAGCAGAGCTGCTCTTGCAAAAGCCATGCTTAAAGAGTGAGAGAAATAAAAACATATTGCAACAAGGCAAATTCCAGTAGGATAAGGAAGTTCTTTTTCACACACACACACACACACACACCCCCCCGCTATGAGGGTGTTCAAATATTGGACCAGGGTCCAGAGAGTTTGTAGAATCTCCGTTCTTGGAGATATTCAAAACTCAATTGGACAAAGTCCTGAGTAGCCTGACCTAGTTGGACCTGCTCGGAGCTGACAGCAATCTGGACTAGATGACCTCCATAGTTGCCCTCCCACCTGCTAAATCATTCCATAGTCCTAGAAACCTAATGAAAAATTCTGCATCCGCATTTTGTCCTAAATGTACCATATATCCTCATCTTCCACAAAAAGACACTTCCTGGCTTTGACAGAGATCAAAGGCAGTATTTAGGGACAAGGCATTTCCGGCCAAAGCCATGGCAAAGCTGTGGCAAAAGTAGAGGCATCCTACTGAGGGACAAACAGACTTCTGATAAACATCCTCAAGCCCAGCCAGCGTTTGCTGTTGCTGCCACTGCAGCAGTGCTCAGGAAGATGGTCTAAAGCTCTGACAAAGCAGTGCGAGCCAGAGGCAAAGAAAGTAGCTGGAAAGAATACAAAGAAGGGAAAATACAGAGTGTTAAGGGTATAAGAAATACCAAATTATCTGATTATGAATGTTTCTGGCTATCTCTCTGGTTGCCTCAAAAAGAAAAGCTTTTTGGTTGGAAAGAATAGCACTTTGATAAGAATGATACAGCAGCTGCTGCATAGAAACCCTCTTTTGAGACATGTAAACAGCCATTCCTTTTTAGTTTAGGAAAAAGGAAAAAGAAAACCTCTGTAGAATTTCCATTTGTAGTTTCTCCTGATTCATTCATCCAAAAGAATAATAATAAAAAAAATCTCTTAAGTTGATCAAGTTTGATTTAATTCACCAGAAGTGATGTAGTACTTTGATGCTAGGGTCTTCTGTGATAAGCTATCTGCTAATGCTTTACTTTGGCCTTGGCTGGCATCCCAGCTGTAGAAGTCTGTATCTGTATCAAACTGAAGGAGCTTATTCACTTTTCCCTCGTATTTTCTAAATCAGAAATATTGTTAATAAAATAAAAGGTCAAACCAGAATTTGATTTGCATCAATGACGTCGTTTTAAAGTTGCTGTCAGTATGGTCCAGTGGAGTCACGGCCATAATGAAACCAGGCCCATGAGAGAATATCACAACTCGATGACAAATTCACTGGGGTCTTTTGAATTTAGTTTTGTTTAGAATTTTACAGAATTTATTATCTTAAAGTAATAAATCTTACTTTGAATGAAAATTTGAAGGTTTGTCAGAATTTGATGCTTATTTGGGGTCTGAATTTGAAACAATGACTTTTCATTTCCTTTAAACAACAGCTGATTGATTACAACCGTAGAACTTTACTTCCATGTTATTTATGGAGACCGTGCTCTCTCTAACAACAAAAATCAAAGTAAAATTGCTAAGGTTAGTTACATAAAAAATGAACCAGCTTCCTCCTGGAAGATCTATACATTTCAAGCTTGAACTATTTTTATACCAACACCCAATGATCTTATAAATCCTTCAGATGAGGAAGAAGAACTATAAGAGAGACAGATACACAAACAGAATTCAATGGATTTTGCTGCAGGTTCCAGACCTGTTTTTATCCAGTGTGGTTTTGGTATTGTTCTTATTTAGATAAAAGTAATTGATTGGTGTGTGAGGCTGTTGCTCTATAGAAAAACCTGTCACTTCTTCCCTAGTTGGAGAAACAAGAAAGGAGGAGGAGTGTGAAAGATCTGCAGAAGTTTCAGCACAAAAATTGATGATGAAATGGCAACTATGGTGGAATGACTTAAAGTGGGACAGTACATAAAGCCCACCTTAGACCTCAGAGTAGACAAAGAACCTCTGAAAAAGAAAATTTGTAGGCCTAGCATTATAATATCTACTACAAGCAATTGGTACATTAGCAATGCTTTAAGAAATCATCTCCTTTGATGTCTCATTTAAACATTTGTTTAATAGTTAGGTTGGAGGAACTCTGTAGAATCACTCAGTAGAAGGAGCACTGGGTTAGATCAAAGAAATCATTTTAGCCTCCTAGGCACAACCCAGTGTAGTCACATGCAGGATACTCTTTCTGCTGGCAGATCCTGTAAGTTCCTTTCTGTCAGAAAGTAGTGGCTTCATTGCTTTTGTGATTTATGGCATGCTAGAACTGTCATTCATCTCTGGGTTGGTTTTTGAGCATGATATTTGCTAGAGTCTGAACACTTAAAAAGTTTAGCACCAGGTAAGCTGTGAAACGTTCTCTTCCAGGGAAACAGTGCTTTCTCTGAATTTCCCAGATAGAAATATGATCTACACACAAACACAATAATGCCAGTGCCTTTGGGAACCATCAGATTTATTATGCCCATATAAATCAACTGGAGAGTTCATGTGAAGGCAATCCCATGCTTTTATGAATTGTCAGACTTGTTCACAACTAATCTGCATGTGCTTGGAGAATTGCCAACATACTATAGACATACTTGAGGTAGATGATGCACTGCTAGGTATCCAGGCATGCTGGACAAATGCAAAACAGTCTTGGATGAAACTCCATTGTGGAAAATGATGAGGATAATCAATCTCAGATGCATAGTATCCCTTCTTCAACCCAATATTTTAAACCCCAAACCTTGACCCGATCACTTTCTCAGATCCTTTGCACTGAAAACCTTCTGCTTGCTTCCCCACCCATTAAAACGTGCACCAGTGTGCTGAAGAGATTGTGCACTTAGTTCAGCATGCCCAGACCCATAACTGTCAGTTCTGCAGCATTCCTGAGATGCGTGACTGAAGCTCTTGGCACAGCTCAGGCTGGAATATGGAGTCTTTGTGTGATTTAATTGCCAAAACCACAAGAAATTATGGAGTCTGTATGAACCAATTTCCCAGAGAGTGCTAATAGCACATCCCTGACAAATATTACTGTTTTACTCCAAAATATAGAAATATCAGTACATTTTCAGAAGCAGAATGTGACCACTTTTTTTTTAACATGGGGTAGTATTTCTTTTTCTACTCATTCTCTGAATCAGTTGAATCCATACAATTTACCTTTGAAATTTGTACTAGTCACCATTCCTCTCACCTGCAGTGCCTCCCTACCTCCCCCCCAAAAAATCAGTCTTAGATATGCACCTACTGTAATTTTAGTTCTATCACTTAAAGACCAGTAAAAACTCTTCATACACATAGGTATGGTCCCATCCCTTAACTCACTTAGCCACAGTTTTGGTATCAAGATGTGGGCTCTGGTAAATGGAAAATTCATGCACTAGTGAGCAATTTGGTATCTGAAGCATACAAGAGAGATTATTTTATAACATCCTTCAGATATAAACTCCTGGATTTTGGCTTGGAATTGTCACTGATTATGTTAAGCCTGCCTTAGGCCTACTTTCTTTCTTTCTTTTTCTTTTTCTTTTTTTTTTCTTTCTTCCTTCCTCTTAGGGTCTGGCATTATTACAACTCCAACAGAAGTTTTATTAGTTAACTATTTCTGTCTAGATGAAAAAACGACATTTGGAAAAGCAATAAATTCTTAAATCATACAGAAAACCAAACAACTCTTATTCAAATACCAGAGGTTATAAACAGATATCAACCACGCATGCATTAAGTAAGAGATAACCAGAGCTAATATCAAGGTCTGATATACCAAACTTCTCAGGTGCAGCAAAGCAATAATGATCCCACAGAGCAAATGGTAATACATTAGAAAAGATATATATATATATATATAGATATATATATATATCTTAAAAGTCATGCTCTCATATATATGCTTAAAAGTCATTTTGAATTCCATAAAAATTCTTAATCATGCTGATCTTTGTTTCTTAACTAAATGGACTTCTGGAGATTTTAAGATTTACAAACAAAATGGATTTGTTTCATATGTCCCAGTGACATAGACAGCTTTGGTACTATCGCAAAGGGGTGAAGGCGTGAGAGACAATCACAGTCTTGATTTTCATCTCCTGCCATTACCAGGAGGCAAGTCTAGCACATGGTCAGTAATTAACCCTGGCTAAAACCAGATCTAGACGAGCAGGAGGACTCCTGGTGTGTTTGAGTTTCATCACTCTTTCAATCATTTCTTTCGATACTGAGAGATTAAAGACTATATGATAATTGACAAGATTGTCCCTGACACATTACTTTGTTAAGAAAGCAATCACTTCACTATAGTGAAGTACTTTTCAGTACTTTCACTGAAATGCACAGAAGCTACCTTTTCAAAGATGAATGTAGCTTAATCATCTTTATCACCTCCTCTAGCCTTTTAGTAATCTCTAAGAGTACTGACGAGCAGCCTTGAGGTAACTCTGAGCAGAGCAAATTTTGCACATTTGTTCTCTATAGACACATATTTCCCAGGTAGATATCATGAAAATAAAAAACATGGTTAGTCTAAGAAATTTGTTACTTGTAATGGATTGGAAACACCTCAGGGCAAATTCTTGAAACTACCCTTTTGATATTAGGCAGGGAAAAGCATGTTGATACTTATTGGCGTGAAAACAAGACTTGAGCTTTCTTCAATGAGTAACAAGTCTGTTAGACCACCCTCTTGCATGGATCTGTACTATTAACGAAAAGCTTAGGCTTCATTTGTAGCAGCTCTTAGGTCCTTAAAAGGTGGAAAAAGATGATATGGACCAACACTCATACACTCCATATAAACAAATATGCTCAGTTAAGAGCAAGTAGTTCCCCCAGATTCAAACATCAGTAAAGAAAAAAAACCCACTAAGATCCGGTGTCCTGTGGGACATCTGTGTAAGTAACTGATGAACTTGTGGTGAGCTGTGGTAGGTGTGTCAACCTATCATGGCATTAACACCTCACTGTCATCAGAGACTCATTTCTCTGACAACACATTACACATTTACCAAAAGTGACTGAAGCAAGTTAGCTCTGTTGTTTGACCTCAGTAAAAGACTGCTTTCCATTCCCATCAGTATGGGGCTCTGTAGCCCCTTGCCACCACTAAGTTACATAACTGTAGTCTCCAGAATAACCCAACCAGATGGCCACCAGACAATGAACTAGGATAAAAGTTGATTCTACAATAACAAAATGTAAGACTTGTATTAAGTCTAACACATTAGGGAGACACACCAGAGGAAGGTAGTTTGAGAACTGGGGGGTGGGGGTAGTAAGAGAAGGGTGGAGAATAAAACAGGAGAAAGGTCTTGTCTTAATAATACCAATAGACAACACACAAACCCATGCTCAGCTGCAGCAACATACAAGAGCAGATCAACCTCCCCAAACTCCTTTACTTACAATAGATGCTAAGCAAAAATAGTGAATCCTTCAGTCTTGGATGATAAGGTCACGTGTTAGATAACCAATGATGTAGTATTACATTATTCATGTTTTACAGCCTCATACTAAACCTAGTTACCCTAATTCTGGGGATTTCCTTGCCAGCCTTCTCTAAGCATCACTTGGTGAGCAGATCAAAAGCAGTTTCTCCACTGGCTAGTCTGGTTGGCGGTAGTGAGCGTCCTCTCAGACAACAGCCCAGGTTACTGAGCAGATACCCATTTCATTTGGAGGGTAACAAAATGGAATATGAACACATAAGATGGTTCATCTGTCTCAGAGTTTTGAAGTAAATTCTGGAATGCTATGTACCAACATTATCCCTTTGAACTACATTGGTTTCCAGCAGGTGAACATCTGATTCATAGAGAGTACTAGCTGAACTTTCAGAAAGTTCAGTTTCCTAAATGAGAAGGATTTGTTTGTATTAAATTCATTTATCTTTCATTAGATTCGTAGCAATGATACAGACCATTTGATAACACTGAAAACCTAGATCTATGTGGCTTTGTTATTGCACTTATTCACTTACATATTTCTTCAGGTTACAAAAATCTCTCCAGTTCTGAAAGATCTGTCTTGCGTCGTCACAGGCTGCCTACCTTGCCAGCTTTAATCTCCGGTCCTTCTCTAATGTTACAAATCATTAATCAGTTATTCCATCATTGTAGCCAGCTAGGACCCTATCTATAATCATCTTCTATGATTCTTTGAAAGCTTGCTATCCACCAGTGTCAGCACCGCTTAGACAGGTTATAAAAATGTGCCAGTCTAAATGCCACACATATATTAATCACTTACCAAGCTCCTGCCTTCAGCTTGCTGAATTCTAGTTGCAGCTGTATATCTCTTACACAGGACAATATTAATTGTAATAATGTTACAACATTGCTCCAGAAGAGCTAGGATAAAGGAAATTAAAAGATAATTAATCCTGCAGTTCTATACCACTTTGTCTCAGCAGCTTAAAAAACAATGAGAATTCTGCTTGTTATTCTTGCTGTGCAAGAAAAGAAGAATACAAACAAACATTTAATCTTGATAAGTCGAGCCAGTAATAGATTCACAAATTTGAGCCTAGGAGGGATCATTAGTTCATCAGGTTCGCCTTCCTGTCTGACATGCCAGAGAACATCACCTCTTGCTGCTATACTGAGCCAAAAAAGGAAAAAAAAGAAGCCTAATATTTAACTAAAACACATTTTTACAGAGAGGCATCCAGTCTTTATCCTCCCTTCGAAGGAGAGTTGTGAGCTTTGCTGAGAAACAAAATAAAACAATTAACAGTGTCATTGCAGCATGCCCCATGCGCAATACTCCAGACCTGCTTCCTCTCCAGGTCCTGTTGCCAGCCCATCTCCATTTTTGTGGCATACAAATGCACAGACTGTCATTGAAGTACGATATTCATGTTTGAGATCAACTCAGAATTTTCAGAAAAAAATATATTTTTGAAAAAAATCTCTTTTCTAAAGAAAAAAAATGTGTAGAAAAATCTTCTGGCATTATTCCTGGGACCTTGTGAATTTACTACTGCCATTTCAGTGCTATTGGATGTGCAGCTATATATCATTCAGTGCTTCGATCTGAATCTCGTCTGGCTGCTCTCAATACACAATTCCCAAATTACTTACATCGGCCAGTAAAAACACTCACAGTTCTGCTGCTTCCTGTTTTCCTTCCTCATCCTATCACCTTATAGCAGCCTTGGACCCCACTCGCCAGCTCCCCTCATACCATGCATTTTGCTCCCATCTCCCTTTCACAGAGCCTCTTGACTTGTCTCCTCTTCTGGTGTTCAGCCTGTTTTGAGTGGAAGGCTTGCAGCTTGAGAAGCTTGTTGCATTGATTTATTAAGTGAATTAGAGGTAGTACCTAAATCCATGGCTCTCACAATTTATGGAAACAGTTAGGTAGACAGTTGTCATCTAAGCACACAGCAAAGGAAATGTTTTACAGTTTTACCAGAAAACTCTCCGGCCTCAAAACATTTGCCTTGGTCAATACCATGCTGGACCATAATATCACACCAATGAGGACGGACAGCACTATCTTGGGGCTGGAGAAGATACTAAAGGACACTGAGCTCTAACATAGACAGGAAATCTTGCTTCATCTCCATTTTATTTTACATTTCATTTGTCTATTTAAATTGCAGAGCATCTGGTGAAGTGTTGTCCTCAGAGGTCTCATCTTTATAGGGCCATTCAAGTTAAAAAAAAAATCTAAATTCAACAAAACTTAATTTCTTTGGCTTCCAAAGTGAATTATGTTAAACCAAGTTAAAATGGCTTTAATCCTCTTTCAGAGTATTATTCACAGGCTTAATATAAGTTAGTAATCCACTTTAAAATTAAGTTTTACATGATCTCAGAGGAACTGTCCCCAGTATTCCTTCACAGACACATCTCTACTACTCTACATTGCAATTATTCAGTCCAGTGAAGTATTAACAGTAATATAGGTGATGCCAATTCCTGAATCCAATTTGGGGGAGAAACATTATTTTCTCTGAAGTGCTCATTCTGAAATACCGATTTGGTCAGAAACAATTTTGCTGATTAAACTAGCGCAAGAGAAAGTATTGTATAAAAATATTTCAAAATGCTGATTAAGCACCTTAAATATGATGCCATATTCATAAATCATATAAGGACAACTCAGTTTGACACATGAGGAAAAAGACAATGTTAATTACTACAAAAAATATTGTGTGAAAATATTGAGAAATTGTTGATTATTAAAATGTATTTCAGAACTTTGAGAGCCATGTACATTAATTATCATTATTAGTGGTTGTCTTCATACTGCTATAAAGGCACACAGCATAAAAATGAAGTTTACACTGTAGAGTGCAGGTTTAAATCCAAGAGTTACAGCAGTTGTACCTTGCCTGGTTGAATACTTGTGTGTTTTGAATTAATAAAGCTGCCAGCTGACATTAATAAGATGAGAAGGATTAAAGTACTTTGAATTACTGAATAACTGGGCCAGCATTTGACCCCAAACAGTGTTGATGAATCACGTCTCATTTACTTATGCTTCACAAACATATTGAAGGCCTTTTCATGTGCTTTTTGAGCTAGCGCTCAATTCTGGACAGCAGTCTGCAGAGACTGGGCAGGTGTTTGTGGCCACCTGGGAGATGGAGGGTGCTGAGAAAACCTGCATTCAGGGGGAACCTGCGAAGTTCTAGGTCACTGAGTCCTCTGTAGCTGGGATGAGGCCACCTGCTTTGTTACCAGGACTTGCTCTTTGGGTGCAGATTGAAAAGGGAGCACTCTTGCAAGAAACAGAAGTCATCCTAGACTCAAGAACCAGTTTTGTAATTATAAGATTTAATCACTATAAAACACTATATTTGACCTTTTTTTGTTCCTCCTCCCCTGCCCCAACACTGACCACTGAGCTGGGTTAGTGAGGTTATACATCTTTACAGAATGCTCTGTTGAATTCAAAAAAAAAAATCTGTCTTCATCTGAAAGTGTTACTAGTTTTAGTTATATTTTCACGCCAAACTGGCAAGGCCAATACAACCCAGAAATCTGAGGGAAAAACCGATTTGATAAAACCAGTCTGCAAAGATTTGACATTTCAAAATGGAATTCATTTTAAAATACCCCTCATATAGGATTATTTTTCCTTTTATTTCATAACTTATAATATTATTTATTACTGACATACTATTTCAAGACATGATACAGTAATAGATATTTAATGACTACAGTAGTTGAACTGCTCTATTATTGTATTTAAAACTATTAAAGAAAGCTGCCTCATAGTACAGCATGAAACATCTTTTTCTACTTTAGAGATCCAAATAAGTCATTCCTGTGGCAATGAAGTGATTAACTCTTCTGAAAAATGTCATAATTGTGGAGATTTTTTTGAGAAGATTTATTACCAAAGTTTTGTTTTTAATAGAAAGTTATTTGGTGAACAATAGCTAACCGTTATACATTTCAATGATCCTCTCATTCAAAACAAAAGGTCCTGAATGAAAATTCTTGAATATATTTTATGAAGCATTCATAAAAACACTTGTATACTAGTCTGTTTTTATAATAAAAATGTTTTTCCTCTTGGGACTCCATTTAAGAGTATAGGATGTAATCCTATGCAATATCCTAAAAAGTATGCACTATGTTATCCTAGTTGACTGTCTGGCCCTCAAGGTCAAATTTAATTGCTATAGCAAAGCATCTCCCATTAATTCTATTACTGTTCATGCTTGTGCCAAAGTGGAGTTTGCTGCATGGAAGTTATTAGAGGATTAAGTCATTGATATCAGAATATTCATCTTCTTAGAAGAATTGAAAGATATTAGATTTAGAGTAGACTTTATGGTAATTTATGAAGTGATAGAATAACTTGCATGTCTACTTATTTTGAATAATTGCATAAAATATCACCTTAATTACTGGAATAAATTAGCCCTGTGTTGTCTATACAACCTTTATTTTTCTATTAACATTTTGTCTTATAATTTATAGCTTAATCATATTGCTGAGGAGAAGTAAAAAGCTGAAATACTGTTAAAGGAGAGGAGGAACTGTCAAGTCTGAATGATGACATGAGGAAGCACTTTGTATAGGCACAGCACTGTGCTATGTCTTCACAAGGCACTACAATGCACTCCAAGAATAGCACCTTCATGGCACTGTGGGGATCTTGCTGGACAAGAGATGCATTTTTTCAGATGAAGAAGGCTTCAGACATACAAAGCTTCAAATTTTACCCAGGATATCTGCTTCTCAATTTTAAGAAATATCAGGGTCAAAATTTTATCACCATGGAACCTGAAGAGACTTTATTTTAAATGAAATAAATTACTTCCCTGTGAAAGGTGAGAGAGGCCATAATATAGCAGCTATATCATCAACTACAACTATGGGAATAGACATAACATAAGATAGTTTATAACAAAATAGCAACAGTGCCCTCAGTGAGAACACAAGGCAATCTTGGGCCTATCCAGAGTCTATGCAAAGGTAAAGATCACCAGATAATTAAAGGCTGTTGACATTTTTCCCTCTGAGATTAATACGTATTTCTGAATGGGATAAGACTTTTACGTAAGAGGTGGTTAGGAAATAAGATGCCCTGTTCTGCAATAACTCTGACATGACATGCAGAAAACTGAGAATTCTAAACTGAGATTAAATTCTTTTTTAATTATTATTGCTGTTATTTCAAATGAAACACTCAACCCTCCACCACCACAATTTCACTATGGAAACACCAAAACATTGTAAAGTAACACTAAAATCTTTTCTGTAAAAATATGTCCACTACACTTCCAATATGTGACCAAGCCAGGATTTGACATATCAAGCTGCTTTCTAGCCTGATCAGAGAAAACATTCGAATGACATTGTATATTTTCAATATTTTTTCTTTTGTGAAGAATAAACTGAATTAAAAAAAAAAGAAAATCTTATGCAGCTGTGGGGCTTCCTATCAGTCAAATATGTTCCCTGAATTGCTAGTGCTGCTGATCCAATGAAAGGTGCACGTTACTGAGACAAACTCCTTAATTTTTAATGAAAAAGAAAAAGGTTATTATTTTTTTTTCCTCCAAGCAGCTATTCTCTTTCTGAATTGTAATAATTACATTGTTCCCTTGGTCCTCCGCTCAGGGAATTTGATTCACCTCCACAGTTTGCAAGATGAAACTTGTGAACTAAACTGAAAGCAGAACCAAAAGGTAAAGAAACATACATTAAAATGCTGCTGGTCAAAACAGTTGTTTTCCTGTTCCCTGCAGATTAGTCCTGCAGTGAGCAATGTTTTTGCACAGCAAGGCAAATGAAGTCAAAGCAAGTGCCAAGCTGAAATTCTCCAGGAGAAAGGAGGACAGAAAACATGCACAATACATCCCTACCTATAACTTCCCACTTGCAGCTGAACTTCGTTTTGAAGGGTAGTAGAATTGGATCTGAAAATGCTGACTTTACTTCATATAGACCCAGTGTAAAAGAAATATGGTTTTGAAAGCATACAAACCATAATGAGTTACACTGATGATTTATTCTAGCAGAGATGCTTGTCTTCAACAGTATCTGTTAGTGGTAATTTCAATACATGTAAATATACAAAGGACAAACTTGCTTTCCCTTCAGTTTCTCTTTTAAGGACACTGCACAGAAGCAGAATTTCAGCTACCACGACTATAACACTGACTGGACTTTTTAATAGAAGCTAAAGTTCAAAAAGCATTTCTTTTTGACAACATAAAAGCATTGTACATTCTATCTTCAAACGTTACCAATGCTGTTTCAGCTGGATTTCAGAAGATCTCCCCATTCCCTCTGCCAACAAATATTTAAGAAGTAGCCAGTCTATTTTTAGCTGAAATTTAAGAAGCTGTACTAGAAACCAGGAAGATTTCAAAACAATCTAAAAAATCCATACGAGTTATTTTGAAATTAGAAGCCATGCCTGCTGTTCACGCTTTTACTCTTGCTTCTTTGAGTTACATTCTTCTGCAAAATGACTAGCACCCCTCACAAAAAAATAAGGACAACTCTGAGTATCCAGTCTTTGGACTGCAGATGAAAAACAAACTTGACCACACAGCAGAAGCTGGACGAGCATAACCTCCTGGGTTTCTAACAACAAAGCTGCTCTTGATTAGCATTACATTAGAGAACTCCTACAGAGCACGGAGGTCTTTCTCTTGTTAATAATCACCTTCTGTCTTAAGAGAAGCAGGTCATCCATTGTTGGATGAAGCTGCACTCATTATAACCCTCCTAACTGGGAACAGTAAAAACTGATGCTGGCCCCCTATCGACTCCAAAGGGCAGTTGGCTTGGTGCTGTGCCCACCCACAGCAGCTGAAGATCTGGCTCTATGAACTCAATATTTCTGGGACATAGCTTTCTTTATGAACATGCTACTGATGTCTGTAGCATTAGGTCACAACCAGTTTCCCTGGGAGTTCAGATTTATCATTCTGAGCCACATATTTTACTAGATCATATATAGAAATTGCGCATGATCTTAGTTGGAAGGCCATGCAATTAATGATGAGTTAGTTAATTAATGGTGAATGTTGTAGCAGGTGGCAATTCTACTCCAGCTGCTCTAGCCACCTGCTAATAGCTTCATGTTAGCTTGGCTGCCCTGTACTTAGCACTGGGAGAATGCTATCTCAAACTGCAATTAAAGAGATGTCCTTTAACTGCAGTCCCTTTAGGGGGGAGAGAAGGGCATGAAGCACCAGTCTAAATTCCAAAACACTTTTTACAGAAGCACCTTGTAAATTTTACATTAGCACTTCAATGAGGAAAATACTCACCTATTGGTCATTTGCATTTCTACCAGTAAATGTCTAATTTGCACACAGGTATTTGCTTTTAGAAGAATGCATATACATATTAATGGGAATATTACATATAACAGGGACAAAGAGAAATACCAAAAAATATCCTTTTGTGTCCAGTGTATGAATCCATTAAGTAATAAGCATGTGTTGAAGATGTGTATCTGCAGTGATGGTCTCTGATCTATCTGATGGATAAGCCTATCTACCGAAGATCTCTGGAATAAAAACCATGGGGACATTCATCCACAGCTTTAGAACACCCACCTTATAGAAGGTAAACTCCAAATTTAACATTAAAAACCTTGTTCTGAAAAGTCTTCACCAAACCTATGGCACTCCCTTCCACTGAGGACTGTGGCTGACATGACTGGATCTCAGGATACAAAGGAGACAGCAGCACAGCTCAATTAACTCATTTTATACTTACAAAGCAATTGTTCAAACAACGGTGCTCATTTGCAGCAGCACTGTGTTTCAGACGATGAAAAATTCAGCAAGAAACCACCCACAGAACTAGACCTATCTCCTTACTCCTTCCTGGAATTCTATTGAAACAAAAACTTGAAACTAGTGACAGGAAAGACCACCTCCATCTCTGTAAAAGATGTGTAAGTATATACCAATCATCTTTCTTTTAATCAGATATAGATACAATTGCACATTTATCGCTCCTCCTTGAAATTTCTGGACTAGATACTTAATAGATCACAATCAGCCACCATGCATAAAGATTAGTTTGTTCTGTGTCATTGTCTATTCTATCATTAAAAAAAAAGTAAATCAAACAATTCTACTCTCCTAGGTTGGGTTGTTGTTTTTTCCTCGCTTGTTTTTAGATGGAAATTGATTTTTAAGCCTCAGCACTTTTCTGTCTTTTTTTCCCCTCCCCAAGAATGAAAACATCTCTTCCATGTGCAGAAATCCATAGGACAACTCCTGTCCTCCTCAGGAGGAAGGAAAAGGGTCAAAGAGAGACAAGAAAGAAAAAAAAAATGTAAAGATGTATCACATCACAGTCATTTTTTATTTTTTTTTCTCTTCATTTTGGTTAAAACTGAAAGCTTTGAGGACTAGTAGAACACATTCTTTAATTTGGAAATGGGAAAATAACTACTACAATCACTTTTTTTTTTTTTTTTTTTTTTTGATCTACTGAACAGAACACATTATGGAATTTAATTGAAAAAAAAATCTACAGGCAGTTCATAATTTGCCCTGAAGTCAGAACATACATTTTAGAAAGCCATCCATTTTTATATATAAAGATTTCACATAACATAGAGCTCACTGCACTTTTAGGTATGCTTTTCTAATAGACAGCTATCTCTCATTGTGAAACAGCACACCCTATTTCTAATAAGAATGTGTCTGCCTTCTCTTCCAGCTATTGAATTTCATTATGCCTTGCTCTGACAAATTGAAAATCCTTCTGTCAACTTATTTCATTTGTCATTGCTGAGGCAGCCCGTTCTATCTCATATGTGCTGTAAGAGGAACATATCACATAGATGGAAAGGAGAAAATGCTGTAACCACTCACCACAGCTCATCCTTGCTCAATTTAAATGGTCAGCGATCAGAAAAGCATGTTAAAAAAAAAAAAAAAAAAAAGTCCTTGAAAAAGTAGTCATTTCAGTGATATGGTAACTAAGATAAACACTTAAATGGAAGTAGTCTCCAAATTTTATGAAAGCATGAGACCTTGTCTGATTCCCCTATATTTCAAAGTTAGGCTATGACTGTAGATTGAAGAGACCACACTTCTTGACAGAGCTGTATATATATATTATATATACAGGAAAAATTGAGATATTTCAATAGCTCCATAGCATGGAATCCATATACTCACAGATTTCTGGCGGGTGTTTTGATGTTTATCCTATAACATGATTCTGCAGGATCACAAATCTCAAAGATTTAGAAAAGTTAAGATTTTAAATAATTGTGAAAGAATGTTCTCTTAGATTAACTTTTCATGGATCATGATGATTCACCATCATCCACCCTCTTCTCCCACATGAAAGGCCATACAGAAAAAAAGAGTTTAAAAATTTTAATTGCAACCTTGGAGTATTGTGCTGATATAATTAGCAAATGCATTTGATAAAGAATAAAACAGATGGATTATATTAATACTAATGTTAAAACAAGAAGGCTAGAATTCCCCACAGTTCTGCATTGTTAGGCTGAAAGTGGTAGAAGAAAATGATAATATAATGTCAACAATTATTCAGCATGAGAAATAAAAAGTTTTTTATTTGACATCACTCAGCAATCTTAAACTGACTTAAGCCATGAACGTTTAAGAGTGTTATCCGTATTAAGCCATACGGCTGTCAAATATGGCTGCCGATCCAAGTTTCTTCTAAAGCCGGGACATCTAGCTGTACCACATACAGAATTTCAATGGGAAAATGCCCTTAATAAGCCCAAGGGTTCAACTGTGCTTTCTTCAAGGCTGAAAAAAGAACTTTGGAGAATTACTGAAACTATAGCCAGAGGCTGCCAAAAGGCAAAGCTGGAATGTTTGAATCGCACTGAAGAACAAGGCCGGTAAGAAAACTTGTAAATCAGCAAAATCTGTTGTTAAATCATTGTCACACAGGCAACTTGAAGACCAAGAAAGAAGGACTACAAATGGCATGGGGATGCTATAACTATGAAAGACAGCAGAAGTTGTTGAAGGCCTAGTGGTGTCCCTAAGCTCAGAAGCCCTGACGCTTCCCAAGCAAATCATTTGAAATCGTTTGTTCCTATTCATCTCCTCCTCTCTTCACGGAGCCATCACTCCCTCTCTTGTGCTCTCAAGGTGGGATGCCCCAGTCACTCCCTTTGGTTTATGTCATCACAGCTGAATCCCAGACCTTTCGCATCTGGGATCTTCTAGACTTTGTCCACAGACGTCTTAACAGCTCCTGTGTACTGTGACAGCACTAGGATGCCCCTTGTGTGAGACTTGTTTCCCAAACTATCAGGGAATAGAAATACACAAGATAGTTTTCTACGCTTTTGTCAAACTGTCAGATGACTAAATAAGAAAAGTGTTCTAATTTGCTGTTTCCATTGAAGAAAAGACAGGTTGACTCCAGCCTTTCTGTATTTAGAAGGCCGGAGCCAGATAGCCCATAAAGATATGCAAACTGGCTGGCCAATCTATTCATATGTTGTTCTAAGCCAGCCACATGACAACCTGTTTTAAATCAAATGTGTAAAGGATGTGGGAGAACCTTGAAAGCACTTTAACGATGGGGACTGCAGAACACGTGGGAAGCTGGAATGAGCGACTATGATGCGGAGAGAGATGACATAGGAAATAAATACGCAGGAAGAAAGGCTTCATTTGTTCAGATGTCCTCTGCTGTGTTTTGCAGTGCAGAAATTCGAGCTCAGTATGTTTAGAGCTTCACAAAGTTTAAGGTCAGAAGGACTATTCAACAACTGAATCTTCATGATTATTACTAAACTTTAAATATTATCCAAACACTTACAGATGAGTTCTTAAATATTATTAAAGCATTACAGAAATTTAGTCCTCAGTAGACTGCATTTCATAGTCAGAAACCAAAAATTAAAATCATGTCCAAAGCCACTGTAGTAGTCTGGAGCTGACTGAGTGATATATGCCAAAGTTTGTTGCTGATAAATTTTTTTGGGGGGATACTGAAGAGGGCATACTCTGTGGAACTGCTGAAGGGCTTTATGATTACATCATGAAGTGACAGCTGAAATTCAGTGTTTATCAGTGCAAAGTGATGCATGAGGGTTGAACAGTCCTTAAAGTCCTTCACTTATAAAATAATAAGCTCCGAGATGACCAGCATGGGCTGAGTAGCAGCCATTCATGTGGGCAATCTGTTAAAGTCAAAAGGTCCCCAGTCTGGAAGCAGTTAACAAAAGCAGAAACCTGACTTTCCCTGCAACAGCAAACTGCCATGTTAACTGCTGAAGTCCTGTCAGAGGCTTCTTTTGGTCTTCACACTGTAGGCTGGAACCATAAATGGTAATCTAGATGCAGCTTTACCATTTTGTCCTTAGAGACAAGATCAACTCCTTTCTTCTACAGAATGCTCTTTTTTACTTTGAAGGTGGCATTAGCCTTTAATTGCTGTAGCAGAACTACAATGCATCCCTTCCTCCCCGAATTACTATTTCCAACATTTATCTCCTATTACACCCTACATGTAGGTACAGCCCAAATTCTTTGTTCTCAGATGTACCATGTGCTAAAGAAAACAAAACGAAAACCCAGAAGCTTTGGTAAATCTGCGATCCGTTAATTGGACAATTCAGATTACCCTTCACAAGGTCCTTTCCTCCTCTTTTCTTGCTACCTTGTCAGTCACAATACTGTCCTTTGCCATTCCACGGAGAGTAAAAATCAAGTAGTCAGCAAGATTAAAGAAAAGAGAAATTAGAGATACAATACCTGAAAAGAGGAGATAAAAGAAGGAGCCAGGTATCTATATCTTAAAGTATGTCAGAAGAAAGTCAAGTTTATCTTATTTTGGAGAAAACATTGGAAGAAACATTGAACCAGTTATGTTAAAGGAAAGAAAACTGCTCGTGCTGTGCACAGCAAATCAAAAGCCCTAACTTTTAGATTCCACATTTCCATTGTAGTTTGTTATAAACTGGTAAAATGCAGTTATCTGACAATTGCAAGACAAGTGACTTGCATAGCCAATACATAACTGACTGGGGAGGATTTTGTGTCTAGGAGGCATGAGGTGAGATTTACCAGTTGCTATGCACAAGAAATGTGGCCACTGCACTCATTAATTCCTGAACACACTTTATTTTAATGCTTACAGGGTGGTGCGACATTTAGGTCACCTTTCATTTGAAGCTGGCATTTGCCTCACAATTAGATTAATGAACACTCAGTGAAAGCTCAACGAATACTAGAATCAAGTGCAATTGAAAACACTTTGGTATCCATTAACAGGCTGTGTTTGTCAGGAGAAAATAACTGTTTCATTGGTGGCAACAGGAGAGCGTGTGCTGCTGTCTACCAGGAACTTTCCTTTGTTTCCTTTCCATCTGGATACAATATTTTCCCACGCCTCATTCCTACAGTCCACGCAATGACAAAACTATCAGACCTTGGGG